>NC_056697.1:1410000-1655000 GCF_018350215.1 Panthera leo | reverse complement strand
CACAGAATCGGAAGCAGGCTCCCAGCTCTGAGCTGTTAGTACAGAGCCCGACGCGGGGGTTGAACACACAAACTGTGAGATCATGACCTGAGCCGAAGTCAGACGCTCAACCGGCTAGCCCCCCCAGGCGCCCTTGGACGATAAATGTTCACTAGCTCCCCAAAAGGCCAGCACTTGGCCGGGGGACCCAGAAGGGGCACAGCGAAAAGCAGAGCTCGGTTTCCCTTTCTCGAGGAGGATGTCGTGGGCAGGGAGTGCGTGTCCACTTTCTCATCTGCGAAACAAGACAATCCCAGTGGACACCCAATCATGCCCCCCACCCCCACCCCAGTCCTAATCGTTTTCCAAAGCTCGGGGGTTATCAAAGAACCAGTGTCCGATTTCTGTAGCCATTAATCGTACAGCCTATTTGGGATTGCGTTGCCTCCGGGGACAGCCTTTCAATATGGGAGATAAAAGTATGTTGCCTACTCTTCTCAGAGATTATTTTGGGGCTGCTAGTAACACACCCTGGGAATAAATGTCATAAACGAGAGAGGGGAGCAACCCAGGGCCGGCAGGCTCACACCTAGTCTCTAACCATCCTAGCCTCTACCTCAGGGCCTCAATATAGCTGCCGCAGCTCCGGGCAGCACATCGACATTCTCAGCTGCAGGAGGAAGGGTATTCCTCCCAGCTGAGTCAGCCCTTGTGAAGGAGATTCTGCAGAATTCCTAACCCCAGCCTCCGGCGATCACCCCTCACCTCCCCATCCACAGAAGGGGTGCTTGTGCGGCTCAGTGGTTGGGAATCTGGATTTCGGCTCAGGTCATGAGCTCACACGTGGTGAGTTCGAGCCCCGTGTTGGGCTCTGTGCTGACTGTGGAGCCTGCTTGGGATACTCTGCTTCTTGTCTCCCTCTCTCTCTGCCCCTACCCTGCTCTCTCTCTCTCTCTCTCTCTCTGTCTCATAAATAAACTTAAAAAGTAGCTTAAAAAGAAGGAACAACTCTGGGAACTGAGAAATTGGGCTTTCAAGTGGGCGCTTACTTGCCCCGGGGAAATTCAGGGTTAATCTCGTCAGCCTATCGGGTGGCCCATCTTTACGGACGTGACCAGGGTGTTCGAAACATCATTTTATTGCCCAATTACTGATTCAGCAAATGTAGAGTTTCCAGGTGGCTTCTGAACATCTGAAATTTCTGCAAGAACCCCCCACCCCCACCCCCCGCCCCGGGCTTTTCTTTTCTTTTCTTTTCTTTTTTTTTCCATCCTTTATGACTTTCTCGTCGGCTTCTAGTGAGTCAGAGCACAAAACACCAGTCACTGCAGATCTGCGTTATCTTACTGGATGCAAAACCAAGTCAGATAAGAGAAGTCAAGTCAGTGCAGCAGGGAGGGGGGCGGGAGGGACGCGGGGAAAGAACCCCTGGGGAAGGGAGCCGCCCACCGACCCTCAGCCCCAGGACGGAGATCCGCGGGATGCCCTCCGGTGGGGGTTGGGGCCCTGGAGAGACAGAACAGGCCCCGTCTTAATCTCCAAGGTTCCTGTCTGTTGACTTACAGTGAAACCTTGGCCACTGGCCTAACCGGTTAGACCGGCTGTGGATTAAGTCAGTGCCCCGGAGGCCAGACACACCTCTCCCTCGAATGTTTGCTCCCACACGCCCAGCTGCTCAGTCTGCAGACACAGCAAATGAGGCTCTTTGCACAGGCTGTTGCTGAACCCCCAGGGCTGGCCGTCCCTCCCCCTCACCTTTATGCAAGCTCTGCCTGTAAAAAACAGCCAATGGGGCGTCCACACATTTAGACACTTTATCTCTCAATGGACTCACAAATCCGCCAGAGACCCACATGTGAAAGAGAAATCTGCCAAACCTTCAGGAAAAAAAAAAAAAAAAAAAAAAAAAAACCAAAAAACTCAAGGGAAGATCTTTATCATCTTCCCTTAGAAGAGACGTTTTAGATAAGACACCTAAAGCCTGAGCGTTTAGCAGAATTCAAAGCCCGTGTGCTTCAAAGAGATGAACAAAAGAAGAGATAAGCCACTGGTGGGAGGGAAGCATTTCCAAATGAATACAACTCCGTAATAATAGAACCATAAAATGTAAACACACACACACACACACACACACACACAGCCAACCCTCCTTCTAAGTACCAAAATACTTGTGATGGTATAGGTCACATCACATCTCTTGGGGTCTCAGCGTATACAATTGTGTAGTCCCGACATTACATAGCACAGATTCGGGCACTGGCTTTATTCAGGTATACATTGTATTATACCTCTTACGTGGATGTTTTGTAGAAGTCTCCGAATGTTTTTGAACTTCTCATTTATTGAATAAGCACATGTCACAGTGCCTGCCATACAGAGAACTCAATAACCAGGAAGGAAGGAAGGGAGGGAGGGAGGGAGGGAGGGAGGGAGGGAGGAAGGAAGGAAGGAAGGAAGGAAGGAAGGAAGGAAGGATGAATGGGTAGGTGGGTGGGTGGATAAGGGGATGGATGGATGGATGGATGGATGGATGGATGGATGGGTAGGTGGGTAGATGGATGGATGGGTGGGTGGATGGATGGATGGATGGATAGATGGATGGATGGATGGGTGGGTGGATGGATCGATGGGTGGATGGATGGATGGATGGATGGATGGATGCGTAGGTGGGTAGATGGATGGATGGGTGGGTGGATGGATGGATGGATGGATGGATGCGTAGGTGGGTAGATGGATGGATGGGTGGGTGGATGGATGGATGGATGGATGGATGGGTAGGTGGGTAGATGGATGGATGGGTGGGTGGATGGATGGATGGATGGATGGATAGATGGATGGATGGATGGGTGGGTGGATGGATCGATGGGCAGATGGATGGATGGATGGATGGATGGATGGATGGATGGATGGGTAGGTGGGTAGATGCATGGATGGGTGGGTGGGTGGATGGATGGATGGATGGATGGATGGATCGATGGACAGATGAGTGGATGGATGGATGGATGGATTGGTAGGTGAATGAGTGGGTGGATGCATGGGTCCGTGGATGGACGGATGGATAAATTGAATAAATTAATGAATATGTGACATTGAGAAGCAATGCTAGGAAAATGGGCAGCTTCCATAGAGAGACCTTAGGGAATTTCACACACTGAGAAGTAAATAGTTATATGCATTTTACTGCTACTAGCAATTCTGAAAAAAAAAAAAAACAAACAAACCAAAATTGGTGATTTAAATTGGTACAACACAAAGGCAACCACATCCCTTCCCGCTGTTACATATAAAATATGATTCTGCTGCTCACAACACGCGCACACACACACCAGAAGGGACACCATATTGCTGTTTTAAATTTTTAATTGAAATGCGTGAGCAGACCAGAATGCGTAACAGAAGTCTTCGACGAGCGTGTGTCTTAAGCCAATGCACCACTGTCCAGAAACAGGAGTTCTCTTCCCCACAGAGGCTACGCCAGACTCAAATATTCATCACCTGGGCTCCTCCTGAAGTGTGTCAGACTTGGGCTCCTGTTCTTTGTAACCCAACACCACAGCACAGAGCACCAGTCTTTCCCCAGAATAACTGTCCCGTGTTACTCTGACGGCTGAGTACCGTCCCAACCCAGTCCCTCTAAGGCTATATCCCAATGGCTATCTTCAATTAGCCCCGGGGGCATCCTGTGTGTGATGTCAGCCAAGACTGCCTCCCAGAGCTGAAGGAAGCAAACCCTCCGTCACTCACATCGTGCAAAAGCTGTCACCACAACTGATGTCACGGACGTGCCCAGATTTCCCTAGCCAAGGGCTCACCTGCTTGACAGGATGGAAACTCTGGTCAAACACACCCACCGGGTTATGACATAACCATCACCACGTGGTTCAAACTGGTCTACCAGACCCTTCGGTGCTCCACAGTACGTGCAAGACAAACCATTCTAACTTTTAAAACGTCACATTTACCTCTCTTTAGCTCAGCGATGCCCGTCGTTCATTATGATCGTGGCGGCCACAAGCAGCGACCCTGTGAGCTGTTCCAACACGCGGCATGAATTCACAAAATTAGGACACTTCTGAAGATGAGGATTTCTCCTGGAAGAAACTTCCAGTCTCAAAAAAACTGACAACTGTCCCCAAAACAGCGGTGTTCAAATGGTTTGGGAACGTGCTGACCTGACCCGTTATTCAGGCTGAGGTAGTGACATCCGGCAACGAGCAGTCACGCGGGACACACCACAAATGGATCTGCCTCTAAACAAGGAAAAGAACCTCTGGAGATTCTCTTAGCGTGAGCAACGTGTCGCCAGAACCACCTGGACTAAACCCTTGGTTCTTCCAAACTGAGACGACGCTCCCTGCCGCAAGCCAGCTAGAATCTTCCTTCCACATCATCTCCAGCGTCTCCCAAATTGGGCGTCAGTCAACGGCACGTGGCGGTCCAGTCGGGTTTTGCAGAAGAGAAACAGCTGTAGTGTTTCTCAGACGCGCTCTGCAAAGTCTACGTGAGACTCACCCTCAAGATGTCTGAACGTCTACCTAATCCTCAAGGAAAGGACTTTCCATCCTCGAGGGTTCCTGAACGGGTATACCGGTGTCATTAGCTTCGGGGCAGAAGGCAACGCGCAGTGACGTCTAACGCTACGTGGGATAGATACGGTAGCACCTGCCCAAGGCAGCATCTCGGAGCTCCTTGGGGCAAGACCAGGGAGCACGGATAAGGGTCTACCAGAAGTTTATTGCTGCTCCCATCTGCTGAAAGTGGGGGGCAGCCAAGAAGGCATGGAGAGCTAGGATCGGCGGGGGTGGCGGGGGTGGCGGGGAGGGCTTCAAGCTGGGTTTTGGATGGTCTACGTTATTTTTTTGAGGCACTCAGGCTGGTCGGCCCTAAACAGAGGCACATAGTTGAACACCTGTTCCCTCTGAAGGGCCGGAAGGAGATGTCCACGCAACGGGACCATGCAACAGCACCGTCTATAACCACACAAGGAGCAACACAACCGGTCAGGTTACTGCAGAAACCGGTCCAGCTTCTCCTGGATGCGGGCAAACGCGTCCTTCCCCATGTAATCGATGCGTCCCTCCTCCCAGTGTCTCCTTTCCTCCTCGGGACTCGGGGCCTTGACCTTCTCTTCGATGGAAATCTCGAAAACGGAGACGGCCAGGTCAACCTGGGGAAGACAAAGAGACAGGAGGCGGTCTTTGGAGCCATCAGCGGCACAACATGCCATCCGCTTCAGCGACGGGTTCTACGAATGAATCTCCGCTCTCTGGGACCAAATACGTGCTGCGTTTCACACCATACTCTTAGAAGAAGATGGTTTTGCTGGCCACGTTTTGTGAAGTCTTATAAAGTATCACTGTACTTGGGTTCACTTTTTCGTAAGAGGTGTTTCAATTTCTAGCCACTGAACCTTTTGAGACACACACCTGTACTGATTTAAGGCTTCTACCCACCGCAAACCTCAATGTTTTGAATCACTTGTATATAATCAAACTACGTGAAATCAAGAGGATGTTCACCATATGTGAATAAAGCCTATAGTAGTTTGGACGGCCTGGCAAAGCCATCGAAATAATAATCCCAGTGGTTTTCTGCTCGCAAACAGTAGGGTTTCTACCTTCTTAAAGCAAAAAACTGAGACAACATATAGATACACACGTGTGCAAACACATACGCACACACCCCTTTTGTGTGGCACTCAAATGGGTCAACAAAACTAGCAAATATGTTTGCTTTGAAAATTTCTTACCAAGAATTAGAAAAGATGTCTACAAATATGCATGTGGTAATAACACACACACACACACACACACACACACACACAGACGCTAAAGGTGACTCGGGTATTCACCAGACACTATGTGTCAACGGGATGATATTAGATGCCAGATGGCTAAATTCGAATTTAGATGCCGCTGGGGGGGCCTGGGTGGTTCGGTCTGTTAAGTGTCGAACTGTTGATCTCAGCTCAGGTCATGATCTCACCGGTCGTGAGTTTGAGCTCCCTAGTCGGGCTCTGGACTGACAGCGCAGAGGCTGCTTGGGATTCTCTCCCTGCCCCTCTCCTGCTTGCACTGTCTCTGTCTCTCTCAAAATAAATAAATATTTTATAAAAAAAGAGGATGTCGATGTCAGTGGGCTATGGTACTCTGTACTCCATTTGCAACCGTGTTTTTAAAGAGTTTGTACGGAAAACGTTCTGTTTTCTGCCCTTGTCCCCGTGTGTCGTGTTCAGGCCATCCTACTGGTCAAGGAAACGGCAAGAGTGGGAAAGAAAAAAAAAGGTCTTTTCCAGAATACCTTCTTTTCTCTGTGAGCCCTTGGATTTGGTCCCGGTGCATCTCTGGGAACTAAAGCTTTCTGGAAATAACAGGACCCATAGCACACATGTCACACTATGCCAGCACAAAACGGTGTGCTGACTGCATCACCCATGATAACCAGAGAAGGTGCGTATCTGAGAAAACCAGAAAGTCCCCTGATTCTGTGACACACGGAAGGATACAAGATACTGAGCATCGTCCGAGAAAGTGAATGCGCCCCAGTGAAGCCAGGCACTAATCACGGACTCTTGCAGAACACTCCTAGGTCTAATTTCCACCCCCATTCCCTGCTCAGAGAAGGCAGTGGACTCACCTACGGTCCCAAACCCACCATCCGGCTGAGCTGTTACATAAGGTCCTCCGAGCAGCGCTCCCGAACCACGTTCCCCTCTAAATACTATTCGTCTGAATCACAGAGCTTCAAAGCCGTACTCCCGGAGCTGAATAGGCTCACATTCCACATCCTGCCCAGCAGAACTGAAGAGACGCCATCAACAACCACTCTAGAATGCGGTTGAAAGTAGTGTATTTGGCATTTACTACCTTCACATAGAGCGAGACAGGGCGTTCACGTTTTCTCCAGCGCTAACGGCTAGTACAGGCTTTGTGCCAACTGTCCTCCGTATTATATGGTCAGCCAGATTCCAAATATTGCTATAAACTAGATATCTTTGTTCCCCCAAATTCCTACCAACCCCCAATAGGAGGGTATGAAGACGCGGGGCCTTTGGGAGGTGGTCAGGTCATAAGGGTGGAGTCCCCATGAATGCGACGAGTGTCCTTATAAAGGGGACCCCAGAGGGCTCCCTCGTCCCTTCCACTGTGTTAACTACTCCTTAAAGACCAAAAGATGTCATTCAATGGCTGTTAGAAAAAAAAAAAAAAATTAGCAATTGCTTTCACTAAATATACGCACAGAAAGAAGAAAATTTAAGAACAGAACGTTCTGGAAGAGGAAGGAAAGCAGTACATGGGCCATTTGGATCATAAGGCTCACCCCCAGAATTTTCTGCTTTTATCTGCTTCCTTCGAGACAATGGCTCCCTCAGCATTCATTCCCACGCTCGCCATACAGAAAAACAGCAAAGCCCCCGATGGGTCAGTGAACTTTTGCAGAACGGCGTTTAAAAGAGAGAAAGGCCATCGTGATTAAGGACGGAAAAGAAAGTGACCACAAGCAACCCAGGCAAGTGCTGCAAAGGACAAGGACGCGGATCAAAAGCACGAAAGAGGCTGGGGGAGTCTTATTGCAAGAAAGTCAGGCTGGAAATTGATGTAGCGGTTGGTGCGTGAACACGGCTGGCCTCAGACATGGCGGACGGCATCCACCAGGAGTGCCGGACAAGACAATTAGGGTACCACCTCCAGAGCATCCTGAGGACTGGGGTCCCCGGTGACATCCACAGGGGGCTCCTGGCTCGGTTCCACGGCTTCCACAGACGGGCCACTTTCTGCTTTATCCGCAGGCCGCTAGAAACACAACCAGGCCATCGTTAGTCTGCGGACAGCTTCAGGACAACTACAGCCTTAACCACGAGGACAGAGAACTCTTTGCCGGGGGAAAATAAAATCAAAGGCACACGTTGTGCTAAATGGCCTCTTCTGCAAAGTCTAGAAACGTGGGCTCCACCACTCCCACCTTCTCCCCTGACACCCACCGTTTCTCGCACAACACAAGATGCTGCAAGTTCTTATGGGATGTGCCAAAGCTAATTTTTCACACAGGGATTCAATTATAGTTCACCCCCGAGCAACACGGGGCTAGGGGCATTGACCCGCACACAGTCGAAAATCCACGTATACCTGTGGACTCCCCCAAAAGGTAACTACAACTAGTTAACCAGTGACCGAAAACCTTACCAATAATATAAAAAGTCGAGTAACACGTTTGTTTGTTTTTTGCATGTTCTATGTATTATATACTGTATTCTTACAAAATGTAAGCTGGAGAAAAGCAAATGTGATTAAGACAATCATCAAGGAAGAGAAAATACATTTATGGTACCGTACTGCATTTACTGAAAAAATCCGTGTACAAGTGGACCTACGCAGTTCAACCCCGTGTCATCCAAGGGTTGACTACAGGTTATACCAAATGCCCACAGGAGCGTTTTACTAAGCTCGCCTCTCGGGCAGCACAGCAGCCTCTGGGTTCAACCTTCTGATGATGCAAGCAAATGACAGCCCAGATTCACGAGGGCAAATTTAGAAAAAAACAGGGGTAGGACTCCTCATCCTTCAATACTGATATTAAACATGGGTCCAAAATCGTACCAAATTTTTTTATTTAAAAAAAGTATATATATGGGAGAATATATGTCATGGTGATGTTACACCTTTGTCGTTTCTAATGCTTCCTAAAGGAAAATGGAGTGACCAAATGGCCGACAGGAAACAGAAAGATGGAGGAGAAAAAAAAAAAATCTGAACAGATGACCAGGTCCTTTATAGACTAGTCACCACGCAACGTATTTGAGGTGCGGTAAACCATTCAGAAAGGTCATGGGACGAAGAAGAAAAGCATGGGGAATCTTTGGTATCGACAGACACAGACACATTGAGAAAACAACACTAGGAGACACAGATGTGCGTAAGGAGTATAAATGAGGTGTACCGAGGTGGTCTGGGTCTCTGTGGAGTCTGCACATTGGGGGGAGGGTGGTGATAATGGGTCACACCTCACTCCAGCGGAAGTCTCAAGTTCAGGCCACCCTATCGTCTGTTATAAAGAAAGAAAGAAAAGCAAATTAGGTCAGCCCTCCTGCAGGTATCCGAAAACACCCAATGTCTTTTTTTCTGCATCCATGATACAAGGGCAGCCCGTTAAGGAAGACGTGTGGGACACACGCTGCCGGGCTCACCGATGCCTGTGTCTACTCCTCAGTCTCGGGCTCACGCGTCCCAGCCTCCTTGCCCCTACATGGAGCCACCTCTCCACTCCCAGGTCAGGTGAAGCCTACTTCAACTGGGGTTCCACCAGAAAACAAACCCCGACCGAAAGTGATTTGAGTGACTATTTTCTCGCTTCTTCCAAGGATGGTGTGCAGCCAAGATCATTCCAGGTGCACGAGAGACAGCATAACGCATTGTGTTCAATGGCTGGCTACGACAGGAGATCCTAATTGTCCCTCAGGGAGTCACGGCAGAGAAGGGATGTCCTAGAAGACGCTGGACCGGAATAAGAGGAGGATCCTGGGCCCCTCGGTGACTGCATGGAGCCACACATATCTTTGTCACCACAGTTGACTAGGACATGGGCACGGATTTTTCCTCATTTGGGGATGTTTGTTACACGGCAAGCCTGACCAATTCACAATCGGGAAGCAAGCTTGCACCCACAGGCTGGGGGCCATAAATGCTCTGAAGTCTTCTGCAAGACTAAGCTAATCAGTCAGCCACAGCGACTAGAGAACGCCGAGTATGTGCCCAACTCTCTGTGCAAAAACACTGCGAAAATCATGCAGGTGGACTGGGCTGAGCTTGTAAGATGGATATTATAAATACACCTGTTACTTTATTTCCCCTTGAGGCAACCAAGACGCTGTCGAGAAGAATCTGGGCAGACATTTTAGCAGCGTCATGAGGCTGAGGACCCCATAAGTGATGAGGCATCCAAGAGGGACCCTCTGAACGCCACAGGCTTTCACATGGGACCACACTAAAAGGAGGGCCAGAAACAGCGACTCTTACAAACACAGAAGCCCGATTTCACACCAACTCAACCCCTCATAGGGTGTGGGCACACCACCTGTATGAAGACTTCCCGCCAGGAAAGATGAAACAAAACAAAACACAATGCTCTCTGGATGAGGATAATATGATTCAGAGCTTCCAATGACCCCAGCAATTTTTCCATGTACAATGAATGTCTTGAAGGCTATTCAAAATCAACTAGCATAGAGCAAAACAAGATCAAATGAATGAAAAGCAAGAGGGAAAAAAATCAAACCACAAGAACATGGGGCGCCTGGGTGGCTCAGTCGGTTGAGCGTCCGACTTCAGCTCAGGTCACGATCTCGCGGTCCGTGAGTTCGAGTCCCGTGTCGGGCTCTGGGCTGATGGCTCAGAGCCTGGAGCCTGCTTCTGATTCTGTGTCTCCCTCTCTCTCTGCCCCTCCCCCGTTCATGCTCTGTCTCTCTTTGTCTCAAAAATAAATAAACGTTAAAAAAATTAAAAAAAAAAACCACAAGAACATGAAATCCACATATATGACTTATCAGACACGAACTATAATCAATAATCAAGTCTAAAAAATACTTTAAATGAAATAAAGGGGGAAATTAGAGAATTTCAAAGGAGTCCAGAAACTGTCCTATTAAATATTTTCTGTTTACTGGAATTAAAAACACAGTAACTGGGGCGCTTGGGTGGCTCGGTCTGTTAAGTATGCAGCTTCAGCTCAGGTCATGATCTCATGGGTCGTGGTTCAAGCCCCGCGTCAGGCTGTGCACTGACCGTGTGGAGCCTGCTTGGGATTCTCTTTCTCCCCCTCTTTTTCTGCAGCCCCCCCCAAATAAGTAAACTTAAAAAAAGCTCACAGTAACTGCAGTTAAGTGTCCAGGATATGGGTTTAACAACTGATTAAACACAGCTAAAGAAAAGATCAGTTAACTGGAGAACAGGCCAGTAGAGTGAAGCATGGAAAGCCAGATGGGAGGGAAGTGTAGAGAAGTGAGTCACAGATACAAGAAACATCATAAAAAGTCATATTAAAGATCTAATTACAATAACAAGAGAGTAGGTGAGTGGGGAGAAGGAAGGAGAGAAAGAGGGAGAACAGAGAAAGACAGAATGCTCAGAAGGAACACAGGGTCAAGGAGTGCTACAAACTCCAAGGAGGACAAACACAAAGAATAAACAACCCAGAGCCATCGTGAGGAAACAGATAACCAAAGCCCAAGAGACAAATCTTACAAGCAGCCAGAGCAAAGAGACAAATTGCCCTCAAGTGCAGAAACAGGATCCTGGAAGACGGACTTGCTAAGAGATCATGGAGGTCAGAAGACTAAGAAACAACATTTTTAGGGTGCCCTTGTGAAACTACCTGCCAGGGGAGAATTCCACATCCAGTAAAATATGGCCTAAAATGAAGGTACATAGTACATGTATGAATGACAATTTAAGAAATTACTATACAGTTTTTCACTTGCAGATGATGTGATTTTGCATGTCGACTGACCAAAAGAATCGAGGCAGAATCTGTTCGTGTGTAAAAATTTAGCAAGGTAGCTGGATTTCAAAACTCAAACATATTTCTATACACCCACATCAAGTAGTAAGAAAATTAGTTTTTACAATGATACCATTTATAGTAGCCTCAAAACACACCAAAAACGAGGAATAAGTTTAGTAAAATGTATCCAAGATCCCTACCAAACAATTTAACATATTGACATAAAATAAAGAAGATCTACCTAGAAATATACTATGTCCACAGAATGGAGGGCTCAACATTTTGGAGATATCAGTCCTTCTAAAACTGATCTGTAGGTTCAGTGCAATCACAGCTGAAATTCCAGAAGACTTTTTTGTTTGTTTTTCAAGACACTGTAAAGCTGATCCTAATATTCACAGGGAAATTTAGAAGAGGCAGGGAAAGAAGAAAAAAGTTGAGGTACTTGTATGACCAGTAATAAGACTTATTTTAAAGCCATGGAGGCGCCTGGGTGGCTTGGTTGGTTAAGCGTCCGACTTTGGCTCAGGTCATGATCTCACAGTCTGTGAGTTCCAGCATCGTGTCGGGCTCTGTGCTGACTGCTCAGAGCCTGGAGCCTGTTTCAGATTCTGTGTCTCCCTCTCTCTCTGACCCTCCCCTGTTCATGCTCTGTCTCTCTCTGTCTCAAAAATAAATAAACGTTAAAAAAAAAAAATAAAGCCATGGTCATCACGGCAGTATGTTACTAGTGCAAGGAAGGGAAAGATAACACAAAAGAATATAGAATCTGAAAACAGATCCATCCACAAATGGGCACAGGAATGATGGCAAAGGCAACATGACAAAGCAGTGGGGAAATAACAGCTTTGTTGTTAACCTGTGCTGAGTTCATTCTAGATCCACATGTAATAGTAATGAATGTTGACCCCAAGCGCATTCCTTACCCAACATCCATTGCAGGTGGATTATATACTTACATATAAAAAGAAGACACAATACAAATTCTGTAAGACATGCAACGTCTTCATCACCTTAGTTTTGGGACAGATTTTCCTGAACGGTGAATAAAACAGACTCTACATAAAGGAAATACTAAAACCTGGGTAAACTAGGAATTTCTGGGCATCAAAGGATGCCATTTGGGGACTGAAAAGGTAACCGAGTAGGAGAAAGTATTTACCGTACTACTGGAAAAGAGCTTGTATCTGGAATATATACACATTGTTAAGACTAACTTTAAAACAGGAGACCCTGGAGGAAAAAAAATGTTCAAAATATTTGAACGAGCATTGCCAAAAGCGTCACAGCTTGATAAGCATCCAAAAATTGTCTCATGTTAATTCAGCCTCATCTGATACATGCACACTAAAACCACAAGGAGACGCCCCACGTGCTCACTGGCACTCTGGAAGGTTGCTGACGAGGTGAAGCCACCAGGACTCCCACTAGGGGTGCCGCCACATGCCAAATCCTCGGCAGAAATCTACTAACGCAAAAGGGTACATAAAAGCCTACCCTTTGATCTAACGACCCCGCCCCTAAGTATCACCTCACCAAAAAAGCGTGTGCAAGGGCAACGCCAGGCACGCACAACGTTGTTCCCAGCAGCGTTATCTGTATCGCCCCAAATGGTAGTATCCATCAACGCTAGAATCAATATATCGTGTCCTCCTACAATTTGACACCATGCAACCCACAGAATAAACGAACTACTGACTCACTCTGCAAGACAGAAGGATCTCATAAATATGTCGCGTGAAGGAGACCAGACTAGAAAGAACATACTGTAGGATCCCATTTATAAGGAGCTCAAGAGCACTCACAAGTAAGTGGTAATGGTGGGCCAAGGTCAGGGTAGCATTTTCTAGTGACCGGGAGGGTGAAAGGGGTCTTTTGGGGTGAATTTTCAGGTCCAGATTGTGGCTATTTAGAATTTTTTCACTCTGAAAATGCATCAAGGTATATACTTATCACGTGTCATTTTTTACACATATGTTATCCCTCAGCTTGAAGGGAGGGAGGGAGGGAGGGTGGGAGGGAGGAGGATGTTCTACAAACAATAAAAACAACCGATAACTTCAAAAAAATAAACGGCATTCCTTGTCTTTTCATTCACTACATTTCCCCACCCAAGATACTGGAGGACAAAACACATGACTGAGAAAATAATAAATGGCAAGTATATTTGCCTAATACATCAATGTACATGGGAAGAAAATTAGACCTTCGGCTGTAACTTTTGGGAACGGATACCTAGTTGTCAGTACTGGTTGCCATATTTACAAAGGCTCCTGTCTTCCATCGGGATCCCAAGGTCAGGACCCAGCTCTCGTACATTTATAGGAATTTATGAAAATAGTTTTTTGTTTTTCGACCGGGTTCCAGCTCCCAGATCAAAGACCCAGAGTCAACAATTCAATACATGGCCGGTAGGTGGCAGTGATGCTGTGTAATGAATTCCAAAATAAAGCACTTCGGATACAGCGAAGGCATGCGTTCCTTTGGTGTTTTTTCTTTCAAGTTCTTCTTTTAAGTTCTAGTTGGTTAACATAGAGCATAATACTGGTTTCAGGACTGGAAGTTACCGATGCGTCCCGTCCTTTTAAAAGTGTGAGGACTGGGGACGCCTGGGTGGCTCAGTCGGTTGAGCATCCAACTTCAGCTCAGGTCATGATCTCACTGTCTGTGAGTTCGAGCCCCGCGTCGGGCTCTGTGTTGACAGCTCAGAGCCTGGAGCCTGTTTCAGATTCTATGTCTCCCTCTCTCTGACCCTCCCCCGTTCATGCTCTGTCTCTCCCTGTCTCAAAAATAAATAAAAACGTTAAAAAAATTAAAAAAAAAAAGTGTGAGGACTTCATCGCTTGTAGAGACACAAGGTCATCATCAGAGAATCGAGCCACTGGGATCCTCAGAGGTGACCCCTCCCTGGCCATAATGACACATTTCAGCAGACAAGTCGGATGTCTTCCCTTCCTGCCTCTGCACGTCTGGAGGCTCCCTTCTGCCTGAGCACTTGAATGCGAACCCAAGTTCTACCTCCAGGTGGATGGTTCTAGACTCCTTCCTCGGCAATCTGCACACACTGGTTACTCATGGCAGGCACCCGCCGTTTGGAGATGTCTGGGAAGCCTGGGGCGCGGGTGCAACAAACTGTAGAGTGCCTTCCACAAAAATGTCCGCTAAACTTTAGACATCGCTTTTTCGCCGAGGCGCCTGGGGGTGGCTCGGTCGGAGAGGCGTCCGACTTCAACTCAGGTCACGATCTCATGGTTCGTGGGTTCGAGCCCCTCATCGGGCTCTGTGCTGACGGTTCGGAGCCCGGAGCCCACTTCGGATTCTGTGTCTCCCTCTCTCTGTGCCCCTCCCCCACTCATGCTCTGTCTCTCTCTCAAAAATAAATACACGCTAAAAAAAATTAGACATTGCTTCTTCTCACTGAGAAACAGCTCCCCCAAAGCCGTGTACAGCACAGAAAATTTAAGGGGAACAAAAGTGCCTTCCAACGTGAAGACTTAAATCCAGAAATCTTTCAACACCGGATATTATCGCAACGTATTCACTTGGAGATACGGGGTCTAGGAACACCGGTGTCCTTTGGGATTACCCATAATCCTTTGGGATTAGGTCCCCCACGAGTATCTCCGGGCTGATCGAGGTGTGGGCAGCCTGGAGCTCCTTCCAGCGGCTCCCACACAGGGTCTGTTTCCTGGCTTTCTCCTGCTTCCAGAGACACCGGAGGCCTTGGCTTGTGGCCACGCTCCTCCAAAGCCAGCGGAGCTCACGTCTTCTGTCTCTGCCTTGCTCAGAATCATCTGATCACGAGGTCCTCATCCGGATAAGGTAGCATTTTCAGGTTCCCAGAGTCAGGACGTGCCCGTGTTGGTCGGGGAGAATCATTTGATGTACCCACGGGTGCAATGATGCACGTGAACGCGGGAGCCCCCCCACATAAAACTGCAATGATCCACGTGAATGCAGAAAGCCCCTCCCACGTAAAACTGTGCAATGATGCACGTGAACGCAGGAACCCCCCCCCACAAAACTGTGCAATGATCCACGTGAATGCAGAAAGCCCCTCCCACGTAAAACTGTGCAATGATCCATGTGAACGTAGGAACCCCCCCCACAAAACTGTGCAATGATCCACGTATAATTGCACAATGATCTACATGAACGCAGGAGCCCCCGCCCCCCACGCCAAAGCCAGAGCCTTGGAAGCAGGCTCTCAGCTCTGTGTCCTTGGGGAACCAGCGTCTGACTCTCCCATCACAGCCGTGTGGACGTCGAGTACTCACGTCCTCCGAACGGCATCCCTTGGGGGAAGGCGGGACGTCCTCTGTGACCACAGTCTCCTCCGAAGGGCCCTCAGCTGGCCAAGGCTGGCTGGACCCTGCTGATTCTGCACACGGCTCCCCGACGCCAGTCTGCAGAAAGATGAACACAGTAGCTAAGTCCTCCTCCTATGTTTCCAACTCTGCAGCTGCCCTGGGGACCCCAAGACTCATACCATGCCCTGCGAGGCCAGTGCTCCCCAACTTGGTAAACATAGCCTTGCCCAGGGAATGCACACAGACCTGGGAAACCAGGACCCCAATGTTCTGAGTCGGCTGTGCAGACAGCCAACTGCTCTGGAAACAAACCCCAGCACCCCCACACACCCTGGCCGACAGAGAGCCCCTCGGGCCATAGGGGCTGCTGGCCACGAGACACCTGCAAAGGTCAGCTGTGATCAAACAGGTGACAGGTGGTTCTCAAGCAAGCTGCCCGTTCTCGTGAAAACCACCTGTGTCCTCACTGCTCTGGACGCCGTATTTCCCACAAGCACCTGACTCCACGTCTTATTTTCCTTCCCCCACAACCTGACGCCTGGCTCACCGCCCGGCGGGAGCACGGTGGCAACCTGAACGCAGATAAACTTGTATGCGCTCATGTGACACGACCCGAGACCCCGAGTCCTCAGAAAGAGAAGAACCACTTGGTTCCACCAGACAGAACCCGCAGCAAAGACTGAACGACGGGTTCTTTGTGATTTCCCATCAACGCAATGAACGAGCCGGTAAGCAACGATCAGGTAAGAAAGTTCCCTGAGACCGAATTCCAAAAACTCTTTTGCGAGGCACCTGCCGTTCCCCTAGTCGGCGGACTGCACACACATCGTTACGTAGTGCGTTAAGAGTCACCGTGACATTAAAAAAAAAAACAGATCAGCGCCAATCTACAGTTTCAGAAATACTCTTCACCCACGCGTCGCAACACGTGCTTCAAGTGATGATGTAAATTGGAAAGTGTGTCCTCGCAAGACATGGTAATCAATCCCCCGCGGCCACTCATCCCCCAGTGGCTCTTTCCCCGACGCAGGCAGCTAATTGGAATGATTTATGCACGAATCCTGTAAATCTCAGCAACACTCTGGCTCATTAAACATTCACGCTTCTGCGCCAAAGGCGGGGGGGGGGACAATAACCACACAGGGTGTCTGTCTGTTCAGCATCCTTTATGAAATACAGCATGTGGGAACAGAAGCCTGAGCTTCTAGAAAGTACACCGGGCATTTGGGTCACGCACAGCATCTACCCGTGCCCAACGCCTGTTTCCAGAGGGCGTCACCCGCTTACGGCGTGTCCCAGAGCCACGTGCTCTCCCGCATCCCGGAAGCTCTCGTAAAGAGGCAGGACGCTGTGCTGGTAGACTGTCCACCACAGGTTGAGGAAGGACGTCTGGTGCTGGGTCCCCAACCCGGAGCCGTCCTCCAGCACCGAGCCCGTCTGCGGATTGTACTTATAGTTCCATGGCTTTGTGGGCCCCAGAAAGTGCACGACCTTTGCACTCGAGCCGAATCTGAGGAGGAAACACACAGCATTCCACTTTCCACTTGGAAGTGACCACACACACACACACACACACACACACACACACACACACACACGGAAAGCATCACGCGGCCATGAGACACGTCAAAGACAGCAGCAAGTAAACACCTGTCTCAACCCTACTAATTGGACCCACACTTAGCTTTCCTTAAAGATAACGGTTTCAACACTCCACATTTGCAGTATCTGGTTTTCTACATACCAAGGAACATAATCATAACCCACTGGGGTACTCCCCCCAAAGCAGAAGAATCAGTCGAGAACCTTATAAACATGGATACTGGGGGATGTAGCCCAAAGCATCAGCTCCTTAAACCAGTAGGGATCAAAACCAAAATCACTTTTATAACGGATGGCACAGGATCCAGATGAGAAAAGTGACTTCTCTCCTCTCAAGATTGTGGATTTTGTCCTCTCAACCTTTTTTTTTATTTAAAAAAAAAATTTTTTTTTTTTAATTTTTTTTTAACGTTTATTTATTTTTGAGACACAGAGACAGAGCATGAACAGGGGAGGGGCAGAGAGAGAGGGAGACACAGAATCTGAAACAGGCTCCAGGCTCTGAGCGGTCAGCACAGAGCCCGACGTGGGGCTTGAACTCATGGACCGTGAGATCATGACCCGAGCCGAAGTCGGACGCTTAACCGACCGAGCCACCCAGGCGCCCCATAAAAAAAATTTTTTTGACGTCTATTTATTTTTGAGAGAGAGAGACACAGAGCACGAGTGGGGGAGGGGCAGAGAGAGAGGGAGACACAGAATCCGAAGCAGGCTCCAGGCTCTGAGCTGTCAGCACAGAGCCCGACATGGGGCTCGAACTCGGAAACGGTGAGATCATGACCTGAGTCGGAGTTGGACGCTTAACGGACTGAGCCACCCAGGCGCCCCATCTCCTCTCAACATTTTAAAACATTTTTTTCCATATCCGTCTTCCCATGAAATTTGAATACTATATTTGCACTGTAATGCGTCTTCCGTATGCACATCTCTGGTTTATACATTAAAAAGAATAGGATGTTTGCACTCCCCAAGGACCAATTTCTGCCCCTTGAAGGCAGTCTGGCCCCTGTTAAAAATGCACACTCTAGAATTATTCTGTCCCTACAATTCTGCTCAGATTTTCCACTTTTCTTTATAACAGCATCACCCAGAGCAGCAAATCTCAAACATTTTGGTCCCAGGACTTTTTGAAATTCTTAAAGTGCACGGAGGACCACAAGCCTAGATTTGTTCACGTGGATTCTATCTGTACGTATTTATTGCAATGGAAATTAAAACTGAGGAATCTGAAAACAGATTTAATCAATTCATTAGAAATCAATCACCCCCTGAGATGTTGATGTTCATTTCATACTTTTTTCATGAAAAATAACTGTATTTTCATGGACCATCCCAAGAGGAAACAGCCAGCTTCTTATATCTGTGTGCATTCAGGACACTGTTTTTGGTTTTTTTGTTTTTCAGTGCATTTTTTATTACATCATAGAGTGTAAAACTCTTATACACTCATGAAAAAGTGAGAAGAAAAGAAAAAAATAACATCTTAGAATTATTTTTTTAATTTTATTTTTATGTATCTCAGAATTATTTTTCGAGTCATTTTGACTTTGCAGACATTAAAAAGAACTGTGGGGAACCCCTTGGGGGTTCCTCGGACCACACTCTGAGAACCACTACCATTAAAACTCCCTGCCTTGACTTCCTATAATTTATAATTACAAAAGGCAAATGGAGGGAGGATCTAATATTTTTTAATTTTTTTTTAATGTTTATTCATTTTTGACAGACAGAGAGAGGCAAAGCATGAATTGGGGAGGGGCAGAGAGAGAGGGAGACACAGAATCGGAAGCAGGCTCCAGGCTCCCAGCTGTCAGCACAGAGCGCGACGCGGGGCTCGAACTCACGGACCGCGAGATCATGACCTGAGCCAAAGTCGGACGCTCAACTGACTGAGCCACCCAGGCGCCCCAGGATCCGATTTTTTTTAACCCAAATGCCAAAAGCTGATAAAGATTCTAGAGACAGGGTTGCCGGAAAGCAGCTGCTCCAGAAGGATCTAGAACACAGAGAACTTACCGTTTGAAGGCGGGGCTGTAGGTGTATGCCGTGTTACTGCTCAAGTTGTAGATGAACGGTAAGTGCTTGTGGATGTCTGCCGTGGACCAGCTACTGAAGAAACTGTTCAGTAAGCCTTGATCTGCCCCTAGATGACAGAACAGCGCTCAGAGAGAATTCAAGACTCGCTTGAAGGGCTTAATATACACACCCACCCGCGAGGTCCCATTACGTGTCTCCTCTCTGCCCACTACAACACGACCGTTCGTCTCAAAAGGGAGTGGTCGCCCACACCGTTAATCTTAACACCGCGTATTGTCTCCAAAATTCTCCACCCATAACCTAGACCATTGATAATAAACTCACACGTTGTCTCCAGAATTCTCCATCTTGCCCACAATGAACCCCATCTGGTAGCAACTCTCGATCAGTCTCGTGTTTTCTTTTACGTGACAACAGTCGTAGCACGCTCCCCCTCTATTAAAGCCTGTTCCAGCCAAATATCGGCTTCTCGTTGGGTCACTTTATTCTACTCCAGGGGCTGGCCAACCAAGGCTTACCTCCTGTATGATCAGGATTGGGGACCCATCCTTCCTACTCACTGCGGATGTTTTCAATGCTTTTCTACGTTGCGTATTTACTGACTGACTTCACTAATTCCTAACACGCTGCCTGGCCCTATTCTTCCACACCCGTCTTTAACTCACTTCGATTTGCCATTCACATATCTGGGGGAAGGTGAGCATGAGGCAGGGATATGGCTCCTGGGAAGCGCCCCGTTCTCTTCCACCCACGTCCGGCTTCCCTCGCTTACCGTCAAAGCTGCCGTGGTCCACGGCATGTCGCAGCAAGAGGCCGTGCGTCTCGAGAGACGGTTGGAAGACAAAGACGCCGCTGTTGAAGCAGTCCGGCCACCCGGGATCCGGGGCTGCGGAAAACTCCGCCCTGTCAAACAGCTCATCGATATTGGACAGCACCTGGCAAAGCACAGCATGGGAAACCGTGTGGCCACACGTCTCTTACCTCTGGGATGCGGGTGAAAACGCCACAGACACTTCAGGACGGGCAGACTATGTCCAGCGACTGGAAAGCCGTGCATGTTTTTTGACCGACTCTTCTGTTAGGCTTACAACAGACACAGGAGAGCGTTATGAGTAAGACTGCTCTCCGGCTCATTTCAGGCGCCTGAAGTAACACCATCTCTGAGACGACATTATTTTCTCAAGGTTTTTAAAATCCTGCGTAGAGCTTGCCCACCTGAATATCCTCTTTAATCCAGCAAAGGTGGCCAACGAAACTCTGCAAACCCGTGAACGGAGAGGTTTCCAAGTCAACGTGATATTGCCTTCCAGAGCTTAACTATTAATTCCAGATTAATCCCTCCAACACCCATTGCCTTTCCAAATTGTGCTCTGCTTGGAAAAAGAAGACGTGGGGCGCCTGGGTGGCGCAGTCGGTTAAGCGTCCGACTTCAGCCAGGTCACGATCTCGCGGTCTGTGAGTTCGAGCCCCGCGTCAGGCTCTGGGCTGACGGCTCGGAGCCTGGAGCCTGTTTCCGATTCTGTGTCTCCCTCTCTCTCTGCCCCTCCCCCGTTCATGCTCTCTCTCTGTCCCAAAAAAATAAATAAAAAACGTTGAAAAAAAAAATTAAAAAAAAAAAAAAAAGAAGACGTTACTCCCAAGCTGCTATGGGTCTTATTTTCCTTGGCACCTCCCCGTCTTCCCATAGAGATGCTTTTGCCCCACCAAGACGACCTACAATGGACTGGCGACATCCCAACTCCCTCTCACGCTTTAGCTTTCCAATGGCTGGTTTTGAAGGCAGCCAACATAGGCTCCCACCCTTCGGGTCACTACCCTAAATGACAAAGGGAGGGAGCTGCAGCCTCAGAAGCCAGCTGTTCCAGTCCCATTGGGACTATGCACTTCAATATACAATCAAGGCAAAATACTTTTTTCTGATTATTCGATTTCGTGTAGATGAAACGATGTGATTAGAAATCCCTCCTAGGGAAGGAGCGTGGCTTCAAGTCCCTTAGTGTCCCGAACGGGGACTACGGCAGTGCAAGTGCTGTGTTATACCTGGTTCCGATGCGCTGAATGTCAATGCTGGTGACAGAGATGGAGGTGGGGACCCAGCAGTAAGAACCAGCAGGCTACTTAAAAGGGGTCTTTGAGGGGTTCCTCGCTGTCCTCCCCGTGCTCACCAGAGTATCTGCATCCAGGAAGACGCACTTGCTGTAATGGGTGAGGGTCCAACAGTGAAGCTTGGTGAGGGTGACCCCAAGCTCAGGCCTCTTCAGAAAGGCCAGGTGGATGTAGTCTGCACTGTCCATCAGGTTCACCTCGATCACCTCATCAAACACCTTCGACAGGATAACCCTGGAAAAGAGCCACACCAAATACTAGGAGAGCAAGGGAATATTCAACACAGGAGATGCTATCCCTTCAAGGTGACACCCCTTTGCTACTCACAAAACGGAGCACGGATCCAAAACCCCTAGCAACTTTGGCAACCTCCTTAGCAAACTCTTTGCTACTCACAAAATGGAGCACGGATCCAAAACCCCAAGCAATCTTTGTGTTCAGGCTTTATTTTTGCCATGGAGTTTTGTATACTTCCCACTCATGCTTAAGCCTTACGCAAACTTAAAAAGTTTGACAACTATACAGAATTGTCTTAGAGTGATTCTGGTCATCCCTTAAGAAGGCAATTCTCTTAGAAAAATGTGTGTGCTGTGGGAATGAATGCTGAGCAGATACAGACCATCTCTATCAGTTTTTGTTTTATGATCATTTTTTATTTTTTTCATTTTATGTATTTACTTTTTGCTTGTATTTTATGTATTCAAAACCTACATTGTTAGTTGCATACAAGTTCAACACTCAAATGTTGAAAGACATTTTGTCAAAATGAAATTTCCCTCTATTCCATTAACTTATTTTTTTGCTTACGTTCTACTCCATCATAGACCAGAATGTTTGGGGATGCAAAGAATTAAGGAAGAGCTAGAAAAAGGATGGTGGAAGGTCAAAAGGATACAGGGAGCCAATCAGGAGAGTTACCCATGCCCAAGCTGGAAGCACTTTGAACAGGAAAACAAATAAGAAACCCAAAGTATAAAATGAATCTTCATGGGTCAATATTAGTATTAATATTAGTATCAAAAATATATTAATATCATAATATTAGTATTAATATGCTAATTAATAGATAAGTAAATGGGAAAGAAGGACTAGCAGAAGAATTCCAAATAATAAATGTATTAGGAATGAGGGAAACAGAAAATCACCATTGGGGGTGGCTGGGTGGTTCAGGTAAGCATCCTACTCTTTTTTTTTATTAAAAAAAAATTTTTTTAACGTTTATTTATTTTTGAGACAGAGAGAGACAGAGCATGAACGGGGGAGGGTCAGAGAGAGGGAGACACAGAATCTGAAACAGGCTCCAGGCTCTGAGCTGTCAGCACAGAGCCTGACGCGAGGCTCGAACCCACGGACCGCGAGATCATGACCTGAGCCGAAGTCGGCGGCTTAACCGACTGAGCCACCCAGGCGCCCCCATCCTACTCTTGATGTTGGCTCACAGATGGTGAGATCGAGCCCCGCATCAAGGTCTGTGTTGACAGCGTGGAACCTGCTTCAGCCTCTCTCTCTCTCTCCCTCTTTCTGGCCTCTCCCTTACTTGTATGCATACCCTCTCTCCCTCTCTCTCACAATAAATAAAATAACATTTGTAAACAAGAAAAGAAAAGAAAATCACCATTAGGCTAACACTGCAGTAATAATTACTGTTGACAAGGTTCTCCGATGGATGCTAAAATCAATGGGTGAAGGTTTTGAGAAGCAGCAGCATGTTTTCATAGTCTGAATGTATCTCCCCAAGATATTTATCAATTATAAAGACAAAAATCATAACCCCACAGACAGAACCTTACCCATGTGACCAAGGTTAATATCACCCTAACAGGACACAGCCACATCACATACTCCTTGATAGGATGCCCTAAAAGAGGTACATCACTCCTGCAGACTTTTTTTTTTTTTTTTTTTTTTTTTGCCAAAAATGCATAACCTCTACTAATGAGAAAATACTGGACAAACCCAAGCTGAAAGGAATTCTATAACTGACCAGTACTATTTGAAAATGTCAAGATCATGACACGTAAGGAAAGAAAAAGAAAATGTGATAGATGGGAAGTCACAAGGGCAGACGTGATAATTAATGCAGGGTCCTGGATGAGAACAGAATCATCTAATATCAAGCACATCCTTTCTTTTCCACATTTTGTGTTGCTATTGAAGGTGCTTCCTGTACACATCCAGGATATGGCTGGATTTTATGTTTATTTTCCCCTGGCGGTAGTCTCTCTCCCTTAAAAGGGGTTTTTAACCCATTCACCTTTAGTATCATCATTGACATATTCTTACTGAGCCCTGCAGTTTTATTCTTTCCCTTTTTTTTTTACATTTATCATACTTTCTTCTTTGTAATCCTTTCCCGCCTTCCACTGCATGGATTAGATTTTTTTTCCATTCCATGCATTTTTCCATTAATGCTTGGGAAGCATACATACCCTTTATAGTCTTCTGGTGGTTATAGTCTTCCTCAGACTGTCAACACACATATTTGAACTTATATTTTCTGGGGCACCTTGGTGGCTCAGTTGGTTGAGCATCCAACTTCAGCTCAGGTCATGATCTCATGGTTCAGGAGTTTGAGCCCCACGTTAGACTCTATGCTGACAGCTCAGAGCCTGGAGCCTGCTTCAGATTCTGCGTCTCCCCCTCTCTGCCCCTCCCCAGCTCGTGCACGGTCTCTCTCTCTCTCTCTCAAAAATAAAACATTTAAAATTCTTTTAAAAATATATTTTCTACCAAACGTGAAGATAGTCGGCATCTGTATGTTCACCCCAGAAGAGGCAAGAACATCACCTGATGTTCACTTCTGTCCCTCCCCACTGCACTCCACAATCACCTTGTTGTGGAGTGTAAATCCCAGACTATTTTCGTAATTATGCACAATGCATTTACAATTTAATCCGAGTTCTACTTAGTTATTTGTTTAGCAATGCTTCTTATATTACAAGTTCCTGCCTGGATTCATAGTTCATTCTGGTTGAGTACATCCTGAAGTCATTATGTTCCCAAAAGGTCTTTGAGCGGTAGAATTATTAAGCTTTTACGTATTTGGAACATCTTTATTTTGCTTTCGAACTGCATTAATGTGGCCGAACTGAGAAATCCCATTCCACAAGTACTTTGTGCTCCAGAGAATGTGAGACATCCACTGTCTCAACCTGACGGATGCTCAAGTGCACTTAGCGCCTTTCTCCGCTCTTTGTTGGGTTCATTCATGTGCTCAACGCTCACGGGGCATTCGCAACCTAAAATCCTTTCTCAAAGCGGAAATAGGAGAGGAGTTCCTCCCTACAATCCGTTCTTTTTCTTTTTGAAATTTCCATTATTAGGCAGGTGTTGGCATTTCCCAGTCGATCCGTTGTATCCCATACCAGATTTTACGCTCGTGCCTTACGTTTTTTTGTGTGCTTCACTGAACAGTATTGAAAGTACCTACGTGTCTGAAAGAGTACTATTTCAACGCCAAGTTCCCCTTGCTTTTAACCCAGTTATTTATGGAATTTATGGCATCCTCAGGGTTGTGTAAAGATCTGGGAGCCAGGAGGGTGGAGGGCAAAAAAAGCATCACTCAGTGTTGCTACAAATAGATGGTGGTGTCACGTCCTTGAATTCTTTTGTTCAGTTCTGCTTGTTTTCTCAAAATAAATCCCTGGTCTTGGACTTGAGTGTCACGAATACAATTTGTTTGAAGCTCCGAGCACGTGCTCCTGGGTTTCTGTGCAGAAAGATGACTCCACTCTGCACTTGGACCCTACAGCGGACAAAAGCAGAGTGGTGGTCCCCATGCTCACACCCTTGGTCACTTGCGGTCACCTGTCACTGTCTGTCTTCTACTGGACCACAGGGCACCGTTCCTCAGCTCTCCCGACGCCTGCAAACCGTGTCATGATTCTCCAACACTGGACCTTCCAAGGGTTACTGAACGTTTCTGAATATTTTACGGTTCGTCTTCGGTGGACCAGAGACTGCCAGAAAGTCAGTGTGGACAGCTTGTACCGACCCCAAGGAGACAGGAACAGAGGAGGGAATCACATGGGAGTCATGGGGATGCTTTGGGCTCTTTGAGGACTGTTCTCTCTAAAAAAATATGACTGTCCCCAATCACCGGGGCAACTGATGGGACAGGAGGCAACCAGGAAGTACCCCACGTTTTCCATCTTAATCCCAACCAAGACTAACCTCTCTGGTTATAGATATCCTCCAAAGATATAGTGATGCTTCCCACCCTCCATCCCTGTTACGTCCACCTGTCCGTCTGTGCGTCCTGTTTGTAAGACTTCCTTGAACATGACACAGACAACAAGCCTTGTCCCCACCGCAGATCTCCTTAATGTGCCCCTTAGTTTATTTATTTGATCTTTCACGTTTACACATGGTATTTCTGACCAACAGAGGTCTGGCTCTCAGCCTCTGATTTAATTTAGAATGGTTTTCCCAGCTTTCGGATGAATGGCCCATCCATCATATCAGTGTCTGGAGACACGTGTCTTTCTGACAACCGCAGGGAGGGTCGTGGGTGGTGACTCTACCGGCATATCCCGAATGGAGACCAGAGATGCTGGTCAGCACCCAACAATGCACAGGACACCCCACAACAGACAGACATCCAGGCCCAAATGGCAGTAGTGCCCGAGCCAAGGCACCCTGATCTACCGACTTCTAAGATTTGTGTACACTTTAAAAAATGTTACACTTCCTCATCTGGATTTTATCCTGGTACACGTTTAACTTTATATTAAAAGGACTGGATCACTGCCTTTCTCTGTAAATCAAGTTGGGGTCTCAAGCTTAGGACGGTTTGTTAAAATAAATGAACACGTTCATTTTCCCCCCTAGGTTCTGAGATAGTTCCTATCACATGGAAATGAATTTCTTGTGGCCAACGTAACAGAACGTCCTTGATCAACTGCCCAGTCTCAGGACCTTCTAACTGATAAGTCTCTGTTCCCCACCCCCAGGTACTGGGTAGCAATGTTTTCTATGCCTTCTAGCATTCTTTTTTAAGATTCCGTTTTTTTTTTTAAGTTTATTTATTTATTTTGAAAAAGACAGAGAGAGCGCCAACCAGGGAGGGGCAGAGAGAGAGAGAGAGAGAGGAAGCAGAATCCCAAGCAGAGAATTTCTGATTTAAAATGTCTGAGGGGGCGCCTGGGTGGCTCAGTCGGTTGAGCGTCCGACTTCGGCTCAGGTCACGATCTCGCGGTCCGTGAGTTCGAGCCCCGCGTCAGGCTCTGGGCTGATGGCTCAGAGCCTGGAGCCTGCTTCCGATTCTATGTCTCCCTCTCTCTCTGCCCCTCCCCCGTTCATGCTCTGTCTCTCTCTGTCTCAAAAATAAATAAATGTTAAAAAAATTTAAAAAAATAAAAATAAAAATAAAATGTCTGAGAGTAATGCTGTTTTTTAAATGTGTTTTGCTCTTAATGTCTACGTTTGTCACATTACAGTCAAAGGACATAACATCCAATTCCTGCGCCAAGTAACACATTAAATGCCTCCTTGTGCCGTGAGTATAAAATCAATTTTTCTAAGTGGTCCATGGCAGATGAGAAAAAGGGCCATCGTTTATAGAATGTGTAACGTTTAAGAGATACCTTATGCTTTATTCATTAGATCAACTTACTTACATGTCTGCTTTGTGAGTTAAAAACCAGCAAAACGCTATGAAAAGACTCTCCCCCTACGGTTCTTTCCGTTTGCCTGTGTATCAGATAGGTTTTATTTTTACGTGCTTTGTATAGGGATCGTTGGTGCACGGTCTTGAGCGGTATTATGTAACGTGTGAATTCTCCACTTGATTAGATAGCGTCTCTTGCCTGGATCCTGACACTCGGAAAAACCCTCTGATCGCCTCTGCTTTTCCTTCCTTGTACGTGTGATCCAATCCATCTGTCCATCCTTTATCAAATGAATATATCAGATAGAGGAGGAGGGGTGGGGGTTGGGGAACAGGTGACAAGGACGAAGGAGGGCACCTGTTGCGATGAGCCCCAGATCCTGTATGGACATGTTTAACAACTATATTAGACACCTGAAACTAAATAAGAGTACACATGAACTATCCAGGGGTTTAAATAAAACCTGATAACTAGGGGCACCTGGGTGGCTCAGTTAAGTGTCCGACTCTCTTTATCGCCCCAGGTCATGATCTCACGGTTCACGGGTTCAAGCCCCACGTCAGGCTCTGTGCTGACAGCTCAGAGCCTGAAGCCTGCTTCCGATTGTGTCTCCCTCTCTCTCCACCCCTCCCCTGCTCATACTCTGTCTCTCTCTGTCTCTCAATAATAAATAAACGTCACTCAGAGCCTGACTCCCGTCTCCAGCCCCTGCCTCCAGGAAGGCGTCCTCTGACCTCACCCCACGGCCCCCACAGCCAAGGATAAAAATGCAAGATGCTAACGCCATGTCGCAATGACCATCTCCTCCAAACTGCAGACATCCAGACCGTGCCTCCGGGAGCCCTGAATTCACACAAGTCTGTTCTTACAACAGTCACCTTCAAGACAATTCTCTTTAGTAGGAAGATGAAGAAAAAAAAGAATTCTCTTTATTAGAAGTAAATGTAGAAAAGGAAAAACGGGCAGTCATGGGATCTGCTCCTGGAGTCATGACCGGGGTCACCCGGAAAGCACCCAGAAGGAACGCGGGGTTGCCCACGCAAACGAGCACCATTCGTGACCGTGTGGTGACACCCCTACGCGCGTCTGCACAGACGGGAGCCTCCCCACGCTCAGGTGCGAATGCACAACCCGCTCTACAGAACCAGGACGTCTGAGGAGCTCATGTGTCTGCATTCGCGAGCATGCGCCCATGGCCGTGAAGGCGTCGTGATCAATCTGAGCTTGGAATCGTCCTCGACCTCCCGTGGCAAACCTTGCGTGGCGATCTCAAGGTCCCGGACTATGGAACGCCTCAATTCAGATCGCTGCAGGGGCGCCCCCTGTTCCCAGGACACACGTCAGAGGCCCGTCGAGGCAGGAACCTGCACCTGCTTCCTTGTCCCCGCCTCCTGCACCTGCTTCCTTGTCCCCGCCTCCTGCACCTGCTTCCTTGTCCCCGCCTCCTGCACCTGCTTCCTTGTCCCTGCCTGTACAGACACTGTGTCCGCTGACTGTGGGCCAAGTGGGGGTCCTGTTTCTACTGGGCTGGTGCTGTGTGCCCGCAACGCCCCCACCCCACCGCCCCCGCTCTCCTTCATGGGACCCTCAACCCCACCCTCGCGCACCGGCGACCTCTCCACCGCTCCCAGTGGCTTGTCCTGGGATCCCAGCTGGGTACACCCGCCTGAGGGGTGCTGCTAACAGGGGGCCAGAGAGAGGCACCGACAGCACCCAACCCATCAGGCACCGTGAGGCTTCTCGATCAGCTATCCCTCGCGTGGCTTGCCTGGTTGTGACATCCCTGGGCCTGCTGGCCGACCCTCCCCAGCCTCTCTCTCCCAGAGTCACCACGAGAAACCCAGAGCTCTCCTCCGCACCCAGACGCGCACTCACCACCACGACAGACAGATGCCCGGAAATCTGCGTGCAACACGGGGACACGTACGCACTCATCGGGAAGCAGAGCCCCGTTCCGCCCTCCCAAGGCTCCTGCAGAACCGCCTGAGGATCCCCCGACTCCCGAACTGACATCTCTATCTTCCTTTGGGGGACCTGCCTACGTGGATCACAACTGGCGCGTACCAGAGTCACACGCCCCCCGTGACGGCCCGTGCTCCGGACCCCCCGCACCTCCCTGAGCATCGGCGGCCTCGCGTCCCTGCACGGCAGCAGGAAGCGGCCGAGCGCGTGAGAATATCCCCGTCTTACCTGAGCAGGCTGGACACCTGTGAGGTGATGAGAACCACCAGCTTCCTGGTCGCCCGCTGCGTCCTCAGCGACTGTCCCAGCACCAGAGCGCCCTGGCAGTACGTGTCATTGGTGGCCAGCGTCACAAACGCCTGGTCCAACACTGTGGACGTGGACAAAAACACCAGAGTGACGTCCCGAGGCGTCTCCCCAGGTGGCCGGGTTCGAGGTCAGCCCTGTCTCTGCCTCTGAATCATCGCAAACTGCTCGATATTTCTCAAACGTTCCCTGGGAACACTTTCCTTACATCCTTCCTTTTTTTTATGTTTTCCTTTATTTTTTTTTTAATAGCCTGTACATCCCACGTGGACCTTGAACTCACGCCCCCGAGATCAAGAGTCACACGCTTCCCAGTCGGGCTCCCTGACGTCCCTTTTCATTGCAAAACACACACAGGGGCGTCTGGGGGGCTCAGTCGTTGAGCGTCCGACTTTAGCTCAGGTCACGATCTCACGGTTCGTGAGTTCGAGCCCCGCGTGGGGCTCTGTGCTGACAGCTCAGAGCCTGGAACCTGCTTCCCATTCTGTGTTTCTCTCTCTCTCTCTCTCTCTGCCCCTCTCCTGCTCACACACACTCTCTGTTTCTGAAAAATAAGTAAATATTAAAAAAAAAAACTAAAAAAAAATCACACAGACACCCATGGAGTGTAAGGAGACCCCACCCGTGAAACACAGCCCAGCAGAATATGATCACAAGGTACTGATGCTCCAAATATCTGATCCTGAGCCCGAGCACACGGAAACGAGTCAGCCACCGTCCGATGACCCGAGCTACATTCTAGATGCCCGTGAGACTCGCCACAAAAAAGCTACGCCCGGTTTCCCACCGCGTGGACAGGACAGGAGGAAACGGTAACAGCAGATCCCATTGAGGGCCATTTGCAATCCAAGTGCATAGTCTCTCCCGGTGTTCGTGTCTCCTGGGACTTCCAGACTTAGTTCCTGGTCCGCCCAGAGCGCGTTGCCAGGAGAGACACAACAGCGTAAAGAAATCCTGGGCAGGCTCCGTGCTGTCTGCAGAAATTAAAATTCGCAGCACGCAGCGTGGGGCCCGAACACACAGACCTCGGTTCTCAAAGGCCAGAGAGCCGAGCGGAGCCCTCCCCTCCCCTCCCCTCCCAGCAGGGCTGGCGGCTCCCAAAGGAGGGCCTGAAGGACTCACATTCACAGTAAATATAACGTGACAAAGGCAAGCTTCTGAGCGAGGCCTGTTTCTTGGGGCGCCTCCCTGACCTTTACATGCCATAGGGCTACATTCCAAGGTGCATTTGTCACAACAGGATCCCGTCTGCACGTGGCTGCTGCTGCGTTAAGAGGAGTGGGCGAATGGTCTCCTCTGTGGCTTGAGTCTTACCCCACATTTGAGAACTCAACTTTCTAGGCACGAAATACCCATCTACCTACCTGTTATCTATCTGTCCATCCATCATTATCTATCTATCTGTCTATCTATCTATCCATCCATCCATCCATCCATAAATCCATCCATCTATCCACCCATCCATCATATCTATCTATCTATCTATCTATCTATCTATCTATCTATCATCTATCTATATCTATCCACCCATCCATCCCTCTAACCATCCATCTATTTCTGTGTCTGTCTGTCTATCTATCTATCTGTCCATCCATCCATCATATCTATCTATCTATCTATCTATCTATCTATCTATCTATCATCTATCTATATTTATCCACCCATCCATCCCTCTAACTATCCATTTATTTCTGTGTCTATCTATCTGTCCATCCATCCATCATATCTATCTATCTATCTATCCATCCATCATACCTATGTATCTATCCATCCAACTATCATGTATCTATCTATCTAATCCATCCATCATATATATCTATGTATCTATCCATCTAACTATCATCTATCTATCTCTCTATCCATCTATCTACTATCTATCTATATCTATCCACCCATCCATCCCTCTAACCATCTATCTATTTCTGTGTCTGCCTATTTGTCCATCCATCCATCATATCTATCTATCTATCTATCTATCTATCTATCTATCTATCTATCATCTATCCATCATATCTATCTATCCATCATATCTATCTATCCATCTATTTATCCATCCATCCATTCATCCATCCATCCATCAATAAATCCATCCATCTATCCATCCATCGATCCATCATATCTATCTATCCATCTATATCTATCTATCCATCAATCCGTTCTATCTGTTATCTATTTATCTATCTATCATCTATCTATCTATATCGCCAACATATCAATCAGCTGCCATCTATCTATATATCCATCATCTATCATTTACTTACCACATATTATGCACCACCTGTCATCTGTCAACCATTTATGACAATCACCTATCTATCTATTCATCCATCCATCATATCTGTTTGTCTGTTATCTATCCGCCCATCCATCCATCCATCCATCCATCATCTAGTTATCTCTTTTTCTATGAATCTAGTTTGTTTTGGTTTTGTTTTGTTTTTTACACAACTGGCTTTGAATGCTGTTCAGTCTGCAGGGACAGGGATAGCACTCACAGAAATATGGACAACAAAAAACAATGTCGTGGGAAAAGCAAGGAGGGTAGTTTTGCCACGAGGTGCTGGAAGGCCGAGGAGACACCCCTGTGACGTCTGAGACATGGGAACAAAGACTGGGGTCCCCCAGAGACCTCACGGTGACAAGAGAGAGCCCCGGACCAGAACGGATGACCCTGTGACAGGATGGCCATGCAGACAAGAGGCAAGTGTTGCTCAACTGGCCCGAGATAAGGTCCTAGGTGGAACAGAACACGAAAGAGTCCAAAAACTGGTAACGGCACACACTGGTTTTACAGCGTTTTGTAGGGACATAAATGTACCTGATGTAATCGATGGGTGTTATGAGCTGAATTACGTCACACCGTCAAATTCACACAAAATCTTCCCCCCGGGACCTCAGAATATGGATATATCTGGAGATGGGGTCTTTGAAGAGGAGAGTAAGGTAAAATGAGCTCAGTAGGGTGGGCGTGATCCCACAAGACTGAGATCCTTATAAGAGGAGTTTAGGATACAGAATGGCACAGAGGGACGACCATATGAGGACACGGGGACAAGACGGTCTACACACGAAAAAGAGAGGCCACAGGAAGAACCAGTCTCAGCCCCGCCCGGATCTGACTCCCAGCCTCCAGGACCAGGAGAAAAGACACGTATGTTATCTGAGACACGTCATCGAGAGTATTTGTCACAGGAGTCCGGTAATGGCACACCCAGCCCGGGGGAAACGCAGCAGAGAAATCACCCAGCGACCCTTCCTCACAGAAAAAGAAAATCCCCAACGAAGCTTGCTCGGATAGCACCCAAAAAAGAACATCAAATTCTGGCCGAGCGGAAGGTAACAGCACGACCCGACAAAGACCCAACTAGGTTACTCTTACTCATTGATCTTTTCGATGATCAGGAGCCCGGCTGCCCTGTACCTAAGGCAACCGTCAGGCCCAGAACAATTAATTAGATTTCCAACCATCTCACGTTTCAGAACGACCGGGATTGGACACATCAGCGGCTTCCTCGTGAGGCACGGGGTCTCCGGGAACCACAAATGACGCTCTGCGGACAGGTAGTTCGTTCGCTGATTTCCTACAGAAGTCACAGCCGGGGCTGGGACCACTGAGTGGGTTGGACACAAGGACCCGGGCCTGATTCTGCTCAGGACGGACGGCTTCGTGATCCCGCTAACGGGAGTGCGCAAATTCACTCACGGGGAGGACCCCCATCAGAGGAAGCAACGCAGACCAATGGGTCTCCACCTTGACAAGGATGAGAATTCACCCACCCACACAGTCCTGCTTTTAAGCACCGACCAAGTTTCCATAAGGCATCAGCCAATGCGGGTTTAAGAAAAAAAAACAAAACAGATATTCCTGCAAAAGCGAGTTCAGCCGGACGAACGTGGCAGCTGAGAGTTTCCCAATGGGTCTGGAAGAAACCCGTTTATTTTTACCCGTGTCTCTTCCTGGCCTGTCCTCCACTTGACCTGTCTTCCATCCGCCCCCCTCCGAAATAACACAGCCGGCTGGCTCCCTCCTCCGCCCCGTCCGCTTTTACTCAAAGCTGGTTTCTGTTCCCCCCGCCCCCACCCAAGGAAAATGTGGAATCCACAGTTGGGGTCTTGGAGCACATTGCAGGGCTGACCGGGATGTGTCCCAACGCCTCTCGCTGAATGCTGCCATTATCCACAGGCCCCAGCGGCTTCGGGAAGGTGGTTTCCCCTGTGCAGGAACGCAGGCCTCTCCCTGCAACACAGGACCTGTTTTCCTCCTCCTGGGAACAGACTCTTAACAGCGGGAACCACAGGGAACCATGGTCCTGCGTCCCCGCTCAACAAGTCTCCTTTCTAAGGCCAGAGGAGAGGAAAACACAGATTTACCAACCTCTGAATAAAAAGTAACGTGGTTTTTTTTTTTCTTTCTCTAATGGGCTCGTGCATGGTCACGTCTGGTCTGGTGCAAGACGGGAGGTGGCTTTGTGCCAGCAGGAGGACAGGCATCTTTCCCGGGGGCGAACGTCACACGCTAATCACCTAATTGTGTGGCTCCCTGAAGTGTCCACGTTTGACGTCCACAAAACCCAAGGCCACGTGCAAAGGGCTGGATCTGAGCCTTCCGGGTCAGGCCCAGCCTTAAGTCCCAGGTGTGCGCCCACCCTAAGCTTGCTGCCGTGCGAAGAGATGATCCGGAACCTGCTATCTGTCGCCGGGTTGCTGAGAACCCCACACAGTGCAATCCTGTGGCCAAGAAACTAGCCCACTGGAACTCCCCGGGCAACGACTGACAGGAGGGAAATTCGGGAGTCTCAAGCCCCCTGCCCATGCTATAAATAGCCCCTCCCCGCTGGTGAGACTCACCCCAACTCCGCCCACCTGGCAGCCCCAGGCTCTGCGAAAGCTTGGAAACACTCGGGTGGCACTGGGGAGGCGAGGGGCTTGGGGAGACTGTGGGGGCACAGCGGGGGTCTCTCCGGATCAGATGGATCTCACAGGTGCCAGAAGGAACAGGGAGGCTGAACGCAAAGCCTTCTCCGACTCACCCGGCATGGTTCGGCGCTCGTCGCCTGGCGCACAGTGGGGCTGACCGTCTGGGCTCTCCTGGGCGCGCGGGTGGACTCCGCCGGCTGGAGCAGGGCCTAGCAGAGGCGGCGGCGGCGTCGTGGTCGTCTCCAGGGGACCCGCGCGGAGCTCCAGGCCTGCAGGCGACAGCTGCACTCCAGATACCCACAGCTGCAGCCCCAGCCCGGCGCGCCCCGACCCTGGGCCCTGCTGAACCCGAGCCCCCCCCCACGACCCCCGTGCCCTGCACGTCCTCGTCCGTGCTCGTGGGCAGCCTCTGTCCCCCAGCCAAACTCCCTTCGACCCTGTTTCCCCGACCCGGAGTCACCTGCGACCCCTCTGCGCCCCGGGGCACCCTCAGGCTCGCTCTGGCCCTAGCCCGTCCGCCCGGGTGGCAGAAGCGTCCCCGCCGTGCCCGGCACTCCCTCCAGCCTCCGCCCTCCAGCCTCCACCGTGCCCCCCGCTCCCTCCGGGGGCCCCTAGACCCCTGGAAGCTCCCGAGTCACCTGCGGCCCCGCCGCGCCCCGCCCCTCCTACTAGCGCCCGGAGGCCTCGGCCCCACCCTGGCCCCGCGCCCCTGTCGCCTCCTTCCCTGCGGGTCCCCCACAGCGTGCGCCACCCCGCCCCTCGTCCCTCGGCTCCCCCGCAGCGTCCCCCGCCCGGTCCCCGCCACGCCCCAGCGGCCTCCACGCCCCCGCACGTCCCGAGCGCACCAGCAACCCGGAGACACCCTCCCCGGACTCCTGCCCAGGACCCCGCAGCCCCGCGCCCCCCACACCTCCTGCGCACTCCGGCAGCCCGGCGCCCCCTGCCCAGATCCCTGCTCAGCCCCCGCAGCCGCGCGCCCCCCACACCTCCTGCGCACTCCGGCAGCCCAGCGCCCCCTCCCCAGATCCCGCCCAGCCCCCTCAGTCCCGCCCCCCCATACCTTCCGGGCGCCCCCCACACCTCCTGCGCTCCGGCAGCCTCTGGCCGGGCAGGCGCTGAGAGGCCCCGCGGCCCGCGCCCCGCGATTGGCCGCTAGCCGGAAGCCAGGCCCCACCCCCGCTCGGCCGCAGGGGCACAGGTCCCCACCTCCGCCGCAGACCCCGCCCCCCCCGCCCCGGGCCAGCGCCAGACTGAGCCGCGACAGCCCTCAGTCCCGCCCCTGCCCCCACCCCACCCCACCCCACCCCACCCCCACGCCCCCTCCTTGCCAAATCCTGGAGCCCCAGGTTTGGAGGTTTGCACATTTAACCTTCAACCAGCCCGCCCCAAAGTAAATGTTTGCAGTGGCCTGGCCGGCCTGGGCTCAAGGCCAGCGAGCTGCCCTGCGGAGGCCACGCTGGAGACCTACCCGCAGGGACCGCGACGCTGGATCTTAACCGAATTCGGGGCGAGCGCAGGGAAGAGCGAAGCGGGCGCGCGCAGGAAGGCGGGAGAGGACCACAAGATTAATGAAGTCTTGGCGCCTCAGCGCTTGAATCCGTGCGCGCCTGGGCCAGGGCACCTGTGAGTGTGCGCGCGAGTGGGCGCGCGTGCGCACGCAGGGGTGTGCCTGTGACCCCGCAAAGCACCAGAGGGTGGGTCTAAGACTTGGATATGTAAGTGACCGGCCTCAGGCATGGATGCAACAGTGAGCGAGCCTATCCGCCGGTGAGTGAGTGAACGAAGGGAATAACTGAACGCACGCTTCAGTCAAAGGAGGAGGGAATCCATGAATGAGTATAGGAGTGCGTGCAGTGCATGCATGAGTGAGCTCCTGCGCCGTCGCTGGGGAAAAGGCTACCCATATCCACGCATGAGTGAGTTCCTGCACCGTCGCTGGGGGAGGGGTGCCCGTATCCACGCATGAGTGAGCTCCTGCACTATAGCTGGGGGAGGGGTGCCCGTATCCATGCATGAGTGAGTTCCTGCACCATCGATGGGGGAGGGGTGCCCGTATCCACGCATGAGTGAGTTCCTGCACCGTCGCTGGGGGAGGGGTGCCCGTATCCACGCATGAGTGAGTTCCTGCACCGTCGCTGGGGGAGGGGTGCCCGTATCCATGAAGGCGTGAGTTCCTGAACCATCAATGGGGGAGGGGTGCCCGTATCCACGCATGAGTGAGTTCCTGCACCGTCGCTGGGGGCGGGGTGCCCGTATCCACGCATGAGTGAGTTCCTGCACCGTCGCTGGGGGAGGGGTGCCCGTATCCACGCATGAGTGAGTTCCTGCACCGTCGCTGGGGGCGGGGTGCCCGTATCCACGCATGAGTGAGTTCCTGCACCGTCGCTGGGGGCGGGGTGCCCGTATCCACGCATGAGTGAGTTCCTGCACCGTCGCTGGGGGAGGGGTGCCCGTATCCACGCATGAGTGAGTTCCTGCACCGTCGCTGGGGGCGGGGTGCCCGTATCCACGCATGAGTGAGTTCCTGCACCGTCGCTGGGGGCGGGGTGCCCGTATCCACGCATGAGTGAGTTCCTGCACCGTCGCTGGGGGCGGGGTGCCCGTATCCACGCATGAGTGAGTTCCTGCACCGTCGCTGGGGGCGGGGTGCCCGTATCCACGCTTGAGTGAGTTCCTGCACCGTCGATGGGGGAGGGGTGCCCGTATCCGTGAAGGCGTGAGTTCTTGCACCGTCGCTGGGGGAGGGGTGCCCGTATCCACGCATGAGTGAGTTCCTGCACCATCGATGGGGGCGGGGTGCCCGTATCCACGCATGAGTGAGTTTCTGCACCGTCACTGGGGGAGGGGTGCCCGTATCCACGCATGAGTGAGCTCCTGCACCATAGCTGGGGGAGGGGTGCCCCTATCCATGCATGAGTGAGCTCCTGCACCATAGCTGGGGGAGGGGTGCCCGTATCCACGCATGAGTGAGTTCCTGCACCGTCGATGGGGGAGGGGTGCCTGTATCCATGCATGAGTGAGTTCCTGCACCATCACTGGATGGATGGGGAAAGGGGAACATGGGTACCCAGAAATGCTGCCCTGAAGAGACGAACGTCTTGGACGCACAACTTGAAGGGTCAGCAGACGAACGCAGGGTAGGAGTTAGCGTTAAGACAGGAGACACGTGAGCCATGGAGAGTCGCAGAGGGAGGGAAATGGCAGCCAGATGGGCCAAGAACTCCTGAGACCAGACAGCTCGTGACTGGGGCCATGGGAGAGCGTTAAGGACCAGTGGTCAGAGAGAGCAGGCAGTTCCTTCTGGAACTCTTCATTCTCTGTGGCCTTCCTGGATCCAATGAGCTGTCATTGTCCTTCTGGCTCTGGGGTCCAGGGGGCATATATCTGCAGGGGGAGTTGACATGCCTGTTGTTCAGGGACAGAACCGGGCTTCCCGCTTTGCGAAGTCACCTGGGGTAGGGGAGGAGGACAGAAGAGTCACAGAGGAGGTCACCTCCCCACAACAGGACTTTGGTGGATTTCATGATTCCCCATTGTGATAAGTGGCCCACTAGTGACTGCATGGGGAACAGGGGCTTTGCATCCTTAAAAGCCGCAGGCCTCAGGGGGCTTGGAAAAGAAGGACCTTGGGCGTAACAATGGCAGAGACGGAGAAGGGAAGGGACCCAGGTTCCAGCAGCCCGTGTCCACAGAGGCAGCAGCTTGATGGGTAACCATCCGCCTCAGGGCACAGGTGCTGGTGGGGTTATTCACCCCAGGGCCCAGAGGGGCCCAGAGCTGTTAAGACCTTGCAAGCCGGTGAGGGAAGTGGGCAACGCCATCTGGAACACTCGGGGGCAGCGCCACGCCTCATCATGCTCACGGTCTCCAGAACGCACACCTGGTGAGCCACGACGGTATCGTGGGTCTGACCCCACTGGAGAGGGGCTTATGGAGCTCCCTGCCCCCACCACGGGCTGTGTGCCCCTGCTTGACCACTTCTGGGGTCTGGAAAGGTATCTGCAGGGCTCACTGAGCCTCTAGAATGTTCTCTGAAATCTCCGCAGCCTCCAGACTAGCAGTGGGAAGAGGAGAAACGTTCTCAGGAAGGTGGACAGCATGGGGAAGAGTTCCCGTGTGAGTCCTGCTCGGCCCCCCACACCCCCCTCGCTTCCAGGGGCAGGGGGACGCTCCCTGGCCTCTGTGGTGGTCTTGCTTCTGGCTCCATTATTTCCCGAGTGTCCCCACACATGTGAGCCACGGGGTCATTCTGTTGGGCCTCATTCTGGCCTGTCAGTGAGCAAAGTGTGGAGTGCTGTGTGCAAAGGCCCTCCTATGAGGCATGGGGTCCTGGGACGGGACTCCAACAGTAAGAGATCCATTTGCAAATGTCCCAGACGGGTCCCGCCTCCTTTACTACATGGGGCAGTGAGGTTCCCAAATTGTCCCCTTTCTGTGGGTTGGAAGCTGTCTACCAGCAGGGTTTCCCCCCCGGCACCGGTGACGTGTGGGGCAGGGCATGCTCTGATGTGCGGCATCTTGGGCACTGTAGGGTGTGCAGAAGCTTCTCTGGTCTCCACCCATAAGTGCCAGTGGCACTTCCCTCCCCTCCCTCAGTTGTGACCACCACAAACAGCTGCACACATGGCCAACAGTCCCCTGAGGGGCAGAATCAGCACTAGGTAGTTAGCCATAGGGAGGGAGGAGGGGAGGGAGGGATGCATGGATGGATAGATAGATAATAGATATGATGGATGGATGGATGGATGGATGGATCGATAGATAGATAATAGATAGGTATATACATATATATATATGATGGATAGATGGATAGATACATACATAGAAGAGATGAATGGATAAATGGATTGACAGATGGATGAATAAGATTAATTGATTCATTCATTCATTGGATGGATGGATGGACGGACGGATCGATGGATGGATGAGTGGGTGGGTGGGTGGATGGATGGATGGATGCATGGATGAATGGATTGATTGATAGATAATAGATAGATGGATACATACATACATATGATGGATGGATAGATAGATAGATAGATAGATAGATAGATAACAGTTGTATAGATAGATGATGGATGATGCATGGATGAATGGATTGATCAATAGATAATAGATAGGTACATACATACATATGATGGATGGATGGATGGATAGATGGATGGATAGATGGATGGATGGATGGATGGATGGATGGATGGATGAGTGGGTGGGTGGGTGGATGGATGGATGCATGCATGGATGAATGGATTGATTGATAGATAACAGATAGATGGATACATACATACATATGGATGGATAGATAGATAGATAGATAGATAGATAGATAGATAACAGTTGTATAGATAGATGACGGATGATGCATGGATGAATGGATTGATCAATAGATAATAGATAGGTACATACATACATATGATGGATGGATGGATGGATAGATGGATGGACAGATGGATGGATGGATGGATGAGTGGGTGGGTGGGTGGGTGGATGGATGGATGCATGCATGGATGAATGGATTGATTGATAGATAACAGATAGATGGATACATACATACATATGGATGGATAGATAGATAGATAGATAGATAGATAGATAGGTAACAGTTGTGTAGATAGATGACGGATGATGCATGGATGAATGGATTGATCAATAGATAATAGATAGGTACATACATACATATGATGGATGGATGGATAGATAGATACATACATAGATACATTGAAGAGATGGATGGATAAATGGATTGATGGATGTATGGATAAGATTGACTGATTCATTCATTCATTGATATGATGCATGGATGACTGGACAGATGGATGGATGTATGCATGGATGGATGGATGGATACATAGATAGATAGATAATATATATGATGGATGGATGGATGCATGGATGAATGGATTGATCGATAGATAATAGATACATACATACAGACATACAGACATACATACGTTGGATGGATAGATAGAGAATAGTTGGATAGCTGACAGATGGATGGATGGGTGGACGGATCGATGCATTGATCGATAAATAATGGATAGATACACACATACATGCATACATACATATGATGGATGGATAGATACATAGGTAGATATGATGGATGGTTGGATATTTAGATGGGTAGACGAATGGAGTCTCTTGTCCCGAGGCAGGGTTTCTTGCCATCAGCACTGCTGACGTCTGGGGCTGGATGTCTCTTTGACACGGGGCGTCCTGGGCACCGTGTTGCCCAGCGTCCCTCCCTGGTCTCCACCCACCATCTGCCAGGAGCCCCCTCACCCAGTTGTAAGAACTGAAAATGTCTCCAGACTTTGCCCCGAGGCCTCCGGGAACGAAATCACGCCTGGCTGAGAATGTCCGTCCTGCGGCAAGAGAGCCTTCTGGGTGGACGCCAGCTTGGGGCCGCACCAAGCAGAGCCGGCTGCCAGGCCCTGAAACCGGGGCGTCCCCGCCCCCGCGTCAGGCCACATCATGTGGGCGTTAGTCCCAGGGGTGTGTGCGCGCGGAACGAAGGCTCAGTGGGCACCGTGGGGGTCTGCGTGCGCAGTGGAGTCTGACCTGGCGCCTATCCTGAGTGTCCCCCCTGCGGCCCAGGCACATCCCCGTCCAAGCAGAGCACAAGCCTCTAGCTTTCCATTCACACGCACGTCACGGACCTCCGGGCCACTTACCAGGGGCCTCTGTGGCTTCTCCACGTGCCCAGCGTGCGCTGGGGTGGGGCGTCCTGCGCACAGCAGGGTCCACCCTGCGTCCTGGCCTCCACCCGCACAGGCCAGGGGCACCCGCCCACCGGCCTTCCAAGCCAGAGGCAGGAGCTAAGGGCAGGGGGGAGGGACGCCCTCTCCCTAGGAGCCTGAGGGGCAGGGAGGTCCGGCTGGAGCGCGCAGATGGCTTCTTGTCCTCCCTGCGCCAACCTTTCCCTGTGCTGAGTCGCACATAAGCGCTCCCAAAGGGAAGCTGGAATTCTGCTGTGTCAGCCAGCTCTCAGAGGACCAGAAACGGGGCCAGGGGCTGGGTGGGCTTCACCCCGCCCCTAAGCCATCCACCAAACGGGAGCCCTGGCTCTGCCCCCACCAGACAGCAAGAGCAGCCCCTCCCCCCTGGCACCCCCCACCCCCACCCAGGGAACATCTCAGGAATGCACACCCTCAGCGCTTCCCCCGGCCCGGAACCCTGAGGAAGAGAAAACTGAGTCTGGGGGCCAGGGGGTGCTGTGTGCGCACAAGCCCTCCAGATGCATCATCTAGGAGGGGGTCTGCTCTGCTTGCAGGGAGAGGCTGGGAGGGGGCTCCAGGAGGGGGTCACCCTGATCCCTGGGGGAGGTGGGGGGTGGGAGGGGGCTCCGGGACGGGGTCTGTTCTGATCCCTGGGGGAAGTGGGAGGGGGCTCCAGGAGGGGGTCAGCTGTGACCCCTGGGGGAGGTGGGAGGGGGCTCCGGGACGGGGTCTGTTCTGACCCCTGGGGGAGGTGGGGAGGGGGCTCCAGGATGGGGTCTGTTCTGACCCCTGGGGGAGGTGGGAGGGGGCTCCGGGACAGAGCCTTTTCTGATCCCTGGGGGAGGTGAGAGGGGGCTCCAGGAGGGGGTCAGCTCTGATCCCTGGGGGAGGTGGGGAGGGGGCTCCGGGACAGGGTCTGTTCTGACCCCCGGGGGAGGTGGGAGGGGTTCCGGAAAGGGGTCTGTTCTGATCCCTGGGGGAAGTGGGAGGGGGCTCCAGGAGGGGGTCAGCTCTGATCCCTGGGGGAGGTGGGAGGGGGCTCTGGGACAGGATCTGTTCTGACCCCTGGGGAAGGTGGGGAGGGGGCCACTGGACCCTGGGGGCAGGAGAGGGTGGGCCAGGATGAAAGGCAGCGGGAAATGGCCAATCACCCGAGAGGTTTAGGAGAAGGTTCAGGAACCCCAGCAGCTGTCCTGTATCCTGAGACCCAGTACCCCCTGCCCCACTCCCCTGCCTGCCCCATGGGACCCTTGCAGTCCTGAATTTGGGCCTGGAAACCAGGACAAAAGGCAGTGACCCCAGGGGAGCTGCCGGGCTCCTGGCCAGAGGGTGGGTCCATTTTTAACCCCCCAGCGGAAGGTGTGGTGTCCTCTGCTTTCCTGTGATAAGGCGGTTGCTGCGGTTGCTGACTGCACAAGGGAGTCTGTATTCTCCCCAACGGAGCCCTGGGGAGAAAATGGAACTTTTTTTTTTTTAAGTTAATTTATTTATCTATCTTGAGAGAGAAGCAGAGCCGGTGAGCAGGGGAGGGGCAGAGAGAGAGGGACAGAGAGTCCCAGGCATGAGATCCCAATCCAGGCGGGGCTCCTATCCCCAACCTGGAGACCCTGACCTGAGCTGAGGTCAAGACTCTGAAGCTTAACCGCTTAACTGACCGAGCCACCCAGGCGCCCCAAGAATGTGACTTTCGTCCTACACCAGAAAAAGTATTATTGCAGACGTGAAGGACCTTACTTTCTTCTTCTTCTGGTTTCCTTTTTTATAGTCACTATGTGTCGGGGTAGATTTCTAACCCAGAAGCTACAAAAACAAAAACAAAAACCCGCCAACCAGTGTGATTGTGCAACGCGCTTTTGAGACAAAGGCCAAATGAATTAACTTGAAAAACAAGCAAAAGGATGAGAAAAAATATGCCTATTACACGATGATTGCAATTGCAAATTAAACGACTGTAATTGTATATCCGTATTGTAGGACACGGTCATATCTAAAGAACTATAATTGCAAGCCGGTGGATACAAAAAGAAATAATAATAATCAAAGGACTTATATCTACTGGTTAACTTTCAACCTCCATCCCTGCCCCGAGTCAAAAGCATAAACGGATAAAAGATAAAACCGGAATGCAGATAAGAAATGGGTCTTAATTAGGGCTCCAGAGATTGGTGGGAGGCAGGCTGTGACAACTGGAGCTACAGCAGCCATATTGTGCCATGAGTAAAACTGGCTAATGGGCTGCAAAAGCTGAGGTCACCAAACAGACAACTGGGCCACGGGAGGAAATTATTAAACCCTCAAGTTACCCCACCCCAGAGGCTCAAACCTCACTAGGTCTTCTTATGTGATAATATCTTTATGGTTTTATCCATTTCGAGATGGCTTTGTGTGGCTTCCACAGAAAAGCATCCAAATTCATACAATCTAGCAGAAGTTCTCAAGCCTTCTGGTCACAAGACTCCTTGATACTCTTACATTCTGAAATAATCTGTCATTGCCCGCTTTCCTACTGAAATAGAATACACATAGGTCCTGGCGTTCACTGTTCCCCATCACAACGTCATTTATTTTATGAATTCTAAATGGCTACCCGTTGACCAACGGATTCACCACTGGCTGGATGAAATAATCTATCATTGCCCATTTTCTAAATGGAAAATGTGTATGTGTAAAAATACATAAAACAGAGCAGGACTTAACTGAATTCATTAATAAAAGAAACGATGATGGGCCTTTGTGGTGGGCAAAAAACGTCATTTTAAAAGAATCTTGGTCGGGGGTGCCTCGGTGGCTCATTCAGTTGGGCGTCTGACTTCAGCTCAGGACATGATCACACAGTTCATGAGTTTGAGCCCCGCGTCGGGCTCTGTGCTGACAGCTCGGAGCCTGGAACCTGCTTTGGATTCTGTGTCTCCCTCTCTCTGCCCCTCCCCCGTTCATGGTCTGTCTCTCTCTCTCCCTCTCTCTCAAAAATAAATAAATATTTAAAAAATTTAAAAAAAGATTCTCGGGGGGGTGCATGAATCATACATACCATTGTCTCTCTTTTGTGACTCCTTCCGAATTTTTATTGTTAAATTTAGCAAACACAAATAACCAACACGTCCTCTTTTATTGATGATTTCCTGACATTGTTGTGCACGTTGTTTTAAAAGGTTTTTAAGACTGTAGACCTAGGAAGAATATACAGAAAAAAATGAAATTTCTGAAGCTCTAAGACCTAGCTCTCCTTAAATATATTTTTACAAGCCATATACATATATATTAAAAATATATAAATATAAAATATATTCTATACATTATATTATATATCCCATATCTGTATATCTATATTATATTATATTATTATATTATATATATTATATAAATAGGAGATATCTATATCTTATATATCCCATGTGTGTATATCTTATATATGTAAGATATTATATATAATGTCATATAAAATCTATATATCACATATTATAATATAGATAATTGTATATTATATATGATATATATGATTACATATTATATATGATATGTACCAATATATATTATAAATCGCCTATATATCTGTCTATATTATATGTTTAATACATAATAATTATAATATATGTTTATATATGTTTATAACATAAACATATATAAACATAATATATAATTATATATTATATATGATATATATGATTACATATTATATATATGTATCAATAATATATTATAAATCACATATATATCTGTCTATATTATGTTTATTATGTAATAATTATAATATGTGTTTATATATGTTTATAATATAAACATATATAAACATAAGACATATAATTATATATGATATATATGATTACATATTATATATGATATGTATCAATAATATATACTATAAATCACATATATATCTGTCTATATTATGTTTATTATGTAATAATTATATGTTTATATGATGTGTTTATAATCTATAGATTATATATACCGTATATTATATTTTCCTATACTAATTTATTAACAAATATAATAATGTATATGTATAATGCATATATAATTATATATACATAAAATATGTATCTTTTTCTCTTCACCAAAGCTCATTAGAATCACAAGACAACACAGGAGCCATCATCCGCTAACCTACCTTATCTCCACGTGGAATTCTGCACCCCAACGTTTGTCCTCAGCCCCAAGGTCTCATTTGCGAGGGAACTTGATCGCATGGCATAAAGTCGGTGGCTCTGCACTGCACAACGTCCCTTCCACTCTGAACAAAGCCCTGAACTCTCTAAGGAGTCTGCAAGTGCATCATGTAAAACATAACCCTCTGGGGAGCCTGGGGACAGCAGCATTTGGTGTCTCGAAAAGCAATTATCACCTGCACCCAAATGCCTGACACAGCTGCAGACTCTCTCGCCTCACAGCCCGCAGGGAAGCCGTCCGCACCGTGGTTCGCAGCAGTGAGGCCAAGGAGATGAGGAAGATGTCACTTTTGCACAGTGCTCTTAGCAGGTGTATTTTGGGCACGTCCAGAAGTCCGATGCAGGCACGACAAGGCACCTGTATGCAAGGACCATCCCGTCAGAATTCCAGAAGAGAAGTCCTTCAAAGTGTCGGGAAGGAAAAATTCCTCCTCTACCCTTCAAGGCGTTCCAGCTGGTTCAGGAACTAAATCAACGTGAGACAGACTAACCAGAGGAGGAAAAAAACCAAAAAACAAAAAACAAAAAACTTCGAAGTTTTGTTACGTGTGCACAGAGGCCAATGAAATTGATACCTGAAGAAATGACCAACGCAGGCAGTTTTTAACGTGTTTTTTTTATTTTTTTTTTATTTTTTATTTTTGGGACAGAGAGAGACAGAGCATGAATGGGGGAGGGGCAGAGAGAGAGGGAGACACAGAATCGGAAACAGGCTCCAGGCTCCGAGCCATCAGCCCAGAGCCTGACGCGGGGCTCGAACTCACGGACCGCGAGATCGTGACCTGAGCCGAAGTCGGGCGCTTAACCGACTGCGCCACCCAGGCGCCCCACGCAGGCAGTTTTTATACGTTTTAGGTGAAGATGATACATTTGTGAGAAATGGACAAGATAAAAAACAAACAAACACACACACACAGATTTCAGGGGCTGTAGTAGTAAGGAATTCTGAACAGAATTTGGGCCGAGGCAGATCAGAAAAAGGAAGGTTTGCATACACAGCTTTTTCACCTTTAAAGCCCCAATTTCTGGTGATAAGGGTGTCTTGTTACTTGTTAGTAAGGGAAGGTATTTTTCATACAGGAAACTTGTTTCTTGCTTTCAAGGGGACAGACGAGGGTCTGAGTGAACTTGCACTGGCCATGAATTAACTGACTTCTATTTAAATAATAGGTTTTGTTTCTTAAATTTGACATATGCGTGAAATCATATGGTATTTCTTTCTTTCTCTGACTTATTTCTCTTAGCATAATACACTCTAGATCCATTCACGTGGTTGCAAATGGCAAGATTTCATCTTTTTTTATGGCTGAATTATATTCCATTGTACGTATACATATATATCTCTAGATATACACAGATATACATATATCTAGATAGATAGATATAGTAATAAAACTTTCCAAATCGAGGGTCCCATCACTAGTTTATGAACAAAAAGAAGTAAATAATATTTTTTTTGAAACAAAGCTAAAGCCAGGTTACTTATTTGTTTCAAGTAATTTGTTTGGCCATGTTTCTGACATTCTGACAAACAAACAAAAAATTCAAGGCCTGTGTGAAAGTGAATTAACATGTCCTGGAAAAGTTGATGGGTTCAGAGCAAGAATTAGCTTTCAGAGTCCCACGTTACACGGCTCGAGGACAGAATAAGGATCCTGAAGAACTGTCCCAATGAGCAGAGCCCCCTTGGTGCAGGTTGGGGACCATGTGTCATCACTGCTTTGCAATACCTGATCGGAACAAGTTTGACGGGCTCTGAAATCCACCCACCCTCCGTATCACATTCCAACATGACATTTCTCAGCCATCAAAAAGAAAGATCGGTGAGCTTTAAGGACAACTGTCTCACACAAGGCAGCAAGAACAGACAGTCTGGGTGCAAGTCCCCATCTTCAGGGACACATAAATCTGATAAGACACCCAAGGATGCAAAGAAAAAGGAAGTAAACTCAATGAGCAAACAAACACAATGTCAATAAACACTTGCTCAAGATAGAGGTCATGGTGGTAGGGACGGGGGGTAGGGGTGTCCCTGGGATTGGGGACAAATGCATGAGTCCAGGCAGAGCCCTTGTGATGCATCATAAAGAAGAAATTGTAAGAAAATGATTAATGTGCTCTCATCAATGCTCAAATTCTCTGGAACAAAAAGCAACCCAAGGTACAGTGAATAGTCTGATGGAAGGTAAAATACCAGTGCACATGCAGATCCTGTTTACAAGTCTCCACAACAAGCAAGCTTCATGTAGCCAGAAAAAAAAAAGGCAATTTGAAAGTCAGATTCTGTAATGTCAGCCCAATCATAAAGCTATTACTGAACCACATCTATCTATCTATCTATCTATCTATCTATCTATCCATCCATCCACCCATCTATCTATCCAACCATCCATCATATGTATCTGTATATCTATTTACCTATCTACCCATCTTTCTATCCATCCATCATATCTATCTATCTATCTACCTATCTATCCATCATATCTATTTATCCATCCATCATATCTATCTATCTATCTATCCATCCATTCACCCATCCATCATATCTATCTATTTATCTATCTATCCATCCATCCATGCATCCATCCCCATCCATTATATCTATCTATCTATCTATCTATCTATCTATCTATCTATCTACCTACCTACCTACCTACTTACCTATCTATCCATCCATCATATCTATCTATCTATGTATCTATCTATCTATCTATCTATCTATCTATCTATCCATCCACTTATCCATCCATCCACCTATCTATCCAACCATCCATCATATGTATCTATCTATCTATTTACCTATCTACCCATCTTTGTATCCATCCATCATATCTATCTATCTATCTATCCATCCACCCATCTTATCTATAGATATATGCATCATATCCATTTATCTGTCTATCCATCCATCATATCTATCTACCTATGTATCACCTATCTATCTATCCATCATCTATCTATCTATCCATCCTATCGATCCATCAAATATATATACATATTTATAGATACATATTTTTTATATCTTATATAGTATACATTGTATATATATTTATCTTATATAGTATGTGTTTTATATTTATATTTTATAGTATTTATAAACATAAGTATATTAATATATAGTTATATACATGAATAGAAAAATATATTTTAAAAATAATATATTTTATATTTATATTTTATAGCACTTATATACTTAAGTGTATTCATATATATTTATACATATATAAATATATATTTTATAAATAATATGTTATATATAATGATACATAAATTTATATGCACAAATATGTTGTGTATATATATTATATAATGCCTATATGTCATTACAAACTTGTATTGAATTATCACCATGATTACATTTATAGTGAACTTATGTGGAAAGAAGAGGGGAATCTTCCAGAGTCCCTGAAAACATCATCTGTGCGTGTCCAGTGGTGGACGCCTGCAGACTCCAAGCGAACACGCTTGTGGAGAGAGATCAGAGCTCGCCCGGGTGTGTTGTACAATTGTCCTACCACATGGTGCCCGTGTAAGGTGTGCACGGTGGCACGGGACACACTCCCACGTTGCCGCGTCTGTTTTGTGGCGAGGACGCCGAAGACGCGTGGGGTCCACAACTGGAAGCTTGTGCCCTTTTATTAGTGGGGTCTGAGGGTCAGGACCACAGGAGAAGGGTCCCTCCGTGGAGACACCCCGGTCCTGGCACAGCAGCCCCGCCCCCAAATACACCCCAGATCTCTTCATTGCAGAAGGGGATCATCTGCAGGCACATAGAACTCTCCTGCAGCCTTAGAAATAGAGGTGGCACGCCATTGGCCAGAGCTGTCACATGACTATCATAGCGTGCAAAGGGTTCTGGGAATTGTAGTTCGCCTGGGAAGCCTGCAGCCTGGCTAGGGCGCCGTTGATTCAGAAGAGGCACAAAGCAGGTTTGGTGGGGACAGCCTCTATTCTCGAACGCTCTGTGTGTTTCATTAGTGTCCGCAGATTTGATTTCACGGTCTCATCTTCTAATCTGACTCTAAGAAATATCCTATATATTTCATTGAACCTCATTCTATTTATAATAAGAAAAAAAGGTTATTTGTATTTTTTTTTTTTTTTTTCACACATCTGCACCTGCAGACCTCACTCCCTACCGGGCACGGCTGGGACTGCTTGTGACACCTCAGCTCCTACACCCCCAGCATCCGGGCGAGGCACAGCCCCGTTATTACACCCACCCTTCAGGTGCAGTTCCTGCAGCCCAGAGAGGTCGTGCAGGCTGCCTGCAAGGTGCACAGGAAGTCACACATGTGGATGCAACATGTCGTGACCTGTGCGTGAGTTTCTCAGGGCCGCCACAACAGAGTCCCACACACACCCAGCAGCTGAAACAACAACACACGTTGATTCTCTCGCTCAGCTCTGGAGGCAAGAAGTCGGAGATCCAGGCGGGGCAGGGCCTGAGATCCAGGCGGGGCAGGGCCGCGCTCCCTGTGAACACTGTGCGGGAGAGGCTGTTGCAGACTCCCCAGCTTCCGGTTCCCCTCTTTTCCTTTTTTTTTTTTTTAAGTTTTTAAATTTATTTTTAATTTTTTAAATTAATTTATATATTTTTAATTTTTTTAATCTATTTTTATTTTTTTATTATTTAATTTATTTTATTATTATTAAGAGACAGAGAGACACAGAGCGTGAGCAGGGGAGGGGGTGGAGAGAGGGGAGACACAGAATGTGAAGCAGGCTTCAGGCTCCGCGAGCTGTCAGCACAGAGCCCAACCCACCGACGGGGAGATCACGTCCTGAGCGGAAGTTGGATGCTTAACCGACTGAGCCACCCAGGCGCCCCATAATCCGTCTTATTCCAAATGGTGCCAACCTCAACATTTCTGGGGGGAGGGGTGAAGGAAGGCCACCCAGTCCTCAGATACCTGCCAGGTCCCCCGGGATGGAGCGGAGACCATCTCAGACAGAACACACACCCAATGGACACATCACCAGGCCCAGGACGGGATTTACTTGCCTTACGATTTTTATTTTCCAGTGCTGTTTCATCAACGTCGGTGGGAAACAAAGAAGACAGCCATCAACCTGGGGTTGATTCTTTTCTCCTTTTACATTTACTTTATTTTTTTTTTTTTACATTTCTTTTACACGATAAAAATGTACTTATGGCAGTTACAGGAAACCGATGGACGTTCTGTCGTCACGAATGCTTCCATTCCGTCCAGGAGTGTCTGTGACGGTGTGCATGTGTCTGTCTGTCCACACACACGCATACTTTTTATCAAGACTCAAAATAAACTCCTACTGAAACCCGCAGAAAAGAGTACAGAAAGAGTGTTGGGGCCACGAGGCTTTGTCCCTCGATGGGGACACTGGAGAAACGTGGACATTCCCATCCCGATAGCAACCAGACGGGAACCACGGCCATCTTGAAAGTGCTCCCATCACATATGAATCACATCACATCAAGAGCATTAGCTGTAAATTCCCTTTTCTATTTGGGGAATTATTTCTAGGTCTTTCTGCATTCAAGTCCTCCCTGGAGACCTAACTCCCAGTCCATAACCATGAGCATGGTGCATACAACAATTTAGGACTTTCCTGGGCCCTCCTGATGAGTTCCGGATTGCAGTAACTGTCTTTATGTTCAGTGCTGATATTTAGGGCAAACTCCGAAAGTCCTATAAGCATTTACGTTAGTTGGATGAAACTCTCAATGAGCCCAAATCCTTCCTTTTTCCCAGCTTCCCCTAAAATGTCACTAAAATAGAAGCAATTACCTAGTATGCTTTTTAGATGCCTGAGGACTTAGAATTTTCTACTCCAGTAAAAAGGGGCGGAAAAAAGTAGAAACCAAGGAAAAGGATGCCATCGCCTTCAACACAGTTGCCTACAGACTATCACATGAAAAATAATACGGGAAGACTCAACAGGCACAAATCATGACTGCCGGCCCCAATTTTTCTCCCTTCCCAAAATACCGAAATCATAAGATTTCGCAGGAAAAAAAGAGAAAAAGTCTGCACAGATTGCCCACGATGTCTTGTACATCGGGGAGTGTATGCACCAGCAAGTGGAAATGCCAGCCTTACTGTGTGCAAATAAGGGTTACATGGTCACGGCCAGCACTGAGCAGCGGGAATCCTGCTGTTCCAGCTGGAAGGGGGGGTGCTGGCTCCTTGAGGAAGACTTCCCATGGGTCAGGTTTCTCCCCAGAGCCCGCTGGAAACCCTCGGAGGGTCCCCCGAAACCCCCAGAAGGAGACAGCACCCCACAGCCCGAGACCCCTTATGCCTTTGCACCCCCGTTGTACTTTGGGACAATGTGTGCATCCTGCACCGTGAGGTAGTTCTGGGGAACCCACCACAGCCTCGCAATCTGGCCAAAGGAGTCATCGAACGTGCAGATCAGACCGTCTTCTTAGGACCCAAGGCTTGGCTAACTTATCTTTATAAACACCCCCCTCCCCTGTCCGGCGGATCAGAAATTCTTTGTCAGGCGGTCGGTCCCCTCCAGACAGAGATGCTTTAGGGTGGCGATGACGTCTGCAATGGAAGGAGCTGTCACGGGAGCGATACACGGGGACCTCGTCTACACTGAGCTTCTCTCAAAGCAACCACGGGATCCTGAAGCCGTCACACATGCTCTGGTTCTGTGAGGGAAGACGGGGAACACAGTGTCACCGCCAAGGACAAGAAAACTCCTCTGTGGCTTGATTTTCAAGCATTACCACCCTTTTTATGCTTTCCGCTCTTGAGGGCTTTGAACACCCTCAACGAACAAGCCACTCTATCTTTTTGGTCGCAGCTAATATTTTTTTAGGGATGTGGTTTTCTTAACCTTCAAAGTCTCTGATGCGGGTGCTTTCATTCCTTCCAGTTTACAAAATAAATGTGAATTGTGCTCAAACAACCCACTGTAAAGGCACGGGTGTCTGTCACCCTGTAAGTGGCAGCCCGACCCGATAACCGTGTCCCCACAAGCTGTGCTAGGCCAACTGTGGGGCTGTGGCACACATACAGTCCACGAGGTTGTGCACTGCACCACAACCCCCCTAGAAGGGGCCAGTTCACCACATCGTGTGCACCCTTGCTTGTCTGAGGTCCCTAGTGTGAACAGAAGGTTACGCGTCCGACTTGGGCTCAGGTCACGATCTCACGGTTCGTGGGTTCCAGCCCCGCGTCGGGCTCTGTGCTGATGGCTCGGAGCCTGGAGCCTGCTTGGGATTCTGTGTCTCCCTCTCTCTCTGCCCCTCGGCCGCTTACACTCTGTCTCTGTCTCTCTTTCTCTCTCTCAAAAATAAATAAACATTAAAAAAAATGAAAATAAAATAAAATAAAACCCAGTTCGGTTTTACAGTCCTGCTTCTCCAACGCCCACACGTTGTTCATGGACTCGGTCCCCCTCTCCCACCGCCACTCCCGCCGGACTTTCTGGGGGGACCCGGGGACAGCGGAGACGCAGGCTGGCTGGTCCCAGCCTGCGTTTGGTCAATAGCCCGCATCCGCCAGCAGGGGGAGGCCCCGGGCAGGCTTTGGGGTTTTGACATCCCTTCTGGAAGGCTGGTTTTCACAGCGACCTTAGGGACAGGAAGGAGGGGAGGGCAGACACTCCCTGCAAATCCCAGACCCCGTCAGACGCAGGGGGCTCTCGGGACCCAAACTCAAGACACTGTCGCTTAAACTCGGAGCTGCTGTTTCCACAACAGAGGCCCCCGTGTCTGTCCCAGGACCCTCCCCGCAGAGATGCCCTCAGGGCCATTCACTGACCACCTCTGCTCCCCAAGGACCGCCACCAGCCGGGCGCGTGATTCTCCAAACCCAGGAGCCTGTACCCAAAGTGGGACCAGAAAACCACGTGTGCTGGCTTCTCCCAAGTCCCCATGTGTCCCTCGCAAAACCCCCCAGTGAAAACCGTATCCTCATGCCAGGGTGCTAGGCTGGCCGTCACCAGAAACAGCCCTGCTGAGTGACAGGCTCCGGAAGGAGCTTTCCAGCTCGAGACACTTGCCTCTTGTCGTGAAACAATTTCTCCTCCTGTTTCGTTGGAACCACCCCGTGGCAGCACCCACCAGCATGACCACCAACACGGACACGATGGGGGACACGATTTTCGCTATCGTGTTACCTGCCGGGTGGAGAGACCGAGAGGTTCTGAGAAAACACCCCGCGAGAAAGCCGTTCGTGTTAAATGCCTCAACATTCTCACGTCCTGCCCTCAACTCCAGAGAAAAAAAATACATAGACACAGCAAATCCGAACGAGGAGCTAGAGGAAAGGGTTCTGCGCCTACCCCGCGTGGAGATCAGTAAGCACGCCTTCCCCGTGCAGGACGTTCAAGATAGAACAGTGCCTGTGAGAGGCATTTGATTGGTTTTTCGTCTGCCTGTTGAATTTGACGGGTTTGTACCGTTTTCGAAGTAGAATGTTTACTCAGGCCAAAGAAAATTTTTTTTTTTTTTCTTTAACCAAAACATGTCCTGACAGCCACAGGTCTGGACTCATTCACACCCCACAGGCTGACGCCTTCAAGGGAAGGTTACCGCACAGCTTTGGTTTCTCCCATGCAGGACCTCGCGTGACAAAAGTCAACACTTGGAAAGAGAAGTCGTTGCCTGTGTGGACACCGACCCCCTGCATCTTGTGTCAGGCCGGGTCGACCCCCTGGCGGGTCATAGGCAGGGATCCTTGGCCCCCATGGTACTTTGGCTTGGATATCGTCACCAGAGGGAAGCCTCGCGTGCCCGGACCCCACCCCCGCCTGCCATCGTCCCCCCCTCTTGCCGCGGGACCCCATACATTCCGTGCAGCCGTGTGTCTGGGCCGGATGTTCGTCGGTCCCCTGGACCGCACCCCTGCCCTGCGGCCGGCCGTGCGCTCTGGGGGCTTCACGAGGGCACAGCGCCCGTGCCCTCCTTCCTGTTCTCCTTCTCGGCCTCCCGAGCTGTGCGTTCAGCAAAGGACAGCCCTCGGTGGCACCGACACAGGCCCACGATCCCCACCGTGCCCTCGCGGCCACCAGGCATCCTGCAGCCTGGCGCGCGCCCTCCTTTCTCCTTCCCTGAACCCCCGGGGCGCTGACCGCCCCCCGAAGGCACACAGGGCTGTTCAGGACCTTCCTTCCCAATGTGAAGACGGCAGGTGCTCCGTCAAAGACCAGAGGCGGGGACCACGGGGGCCTCGCGCGCCCCGTGAGAGCGTGTTTTTATTAAAGACGCGGGGCGTGGCCCCGACCCGTTACCTTGCTGGTTGCCGTACGTGGAGTATCCGTCTCCGCCTGGAAGGGGAAGGGGAAGGGCACACGGTCATGAGTGTGTTCCGAGGCGCGTCCAGCCCCGGGCGCTGGGCTCGCGGGTCCAAGCGCAGCGCACGACAGGCCCCCATCGCGGGGAGCCTCCCGCTCCCAGGGAGGCAGGGACAGCCACAGGGGGAGCAGGTGTGCACGCCACACATGGTGAGGGGGGGCAGGCCGCGGTGGAGACACACGGGGGTGCAGGTTCCGTGTCAGGGGTCGGGGTACGTGCCCATGCACACATATGCAACAGATGTGAGCTTCCACTCACATTCATGCATGTGCACACACGAACCGATGTACGCACGCACAAGCACACACACGTGCATGCCTCCGCACGTGTACACTCCCACACACAGGCCTACACACGTGCACACGCCCACCTCCACACATGGACACACACGTGGACGCCTACACACATGTACACACCCACACACATGCCTACACACGTGCACGTGCACACATCCACACATGTATACACACGTGAACTCCTCCACATAGGTACATACCCACACACACACCTCCACATGTGCACACACCTCCACACACGTGCACACGCACACCTCCACACATACACACGCACACACGTGCACGCTTCCGCATATGTACACGCCCACACACACACCTCCATACACGTGCACACGCACACCACACACATACACACGCACACCTCCACACATGTACACACACATGCGTGCATGCCTCGGCACATGTACACGCCCACACACAGGCCTACACACGTGTACACGCCCACCACACACGTGCACACGCACACCTCCACACATGTAAATGCACACACAGGCTTACACACGTGTACACGCCCACCACACATGTGCACACGCACACCTCCACACATACACACGCACACACGTGCACGCTTCCGCATATGTACACGCCCACACACACACCTCCATACACGTGCACACGCACACCACACACATACACACGCACACCTCCACACATGTACACACACATGCGTGCATGCCTCGGCACATGTACACGCCCACACACAGGCCTACACACGTGTACACGCCCACCACACACGTGCACACGCACACCTCCACACATGTAAATGCACACACAGGCTTACACACGTGTACACGCCCACCACACATGTGCACACGCACACCTCCACACATGTACACACACATGTGCACGACTACATACATGTACACACCCACACAGATGCCTACACATGTGCACATACCTCCACACGGGCACACGCACACCCACATGTACATACGCACACCTCCACACATGTACACACACACACGTGCATGCCCCCACACATGTACGCGCCCATCTACACACAGTGCAACGCACACCTCTACACATGTACATGTACACACACGCACACCTACATGCATGTACACACCCACACACATGCCTATACACGTGCACACACATCACACACGGGCACACGCAGACCTCCACATACGTGCACACCCACACCCACATGTGCACACACAAGCCTCCACACATGTACACGCCCATCTACACACATGTGCACTCACACCTCCACACACGTACACGCGCACCACACATACACATGCCTCCACACATGTACACGCCCATCTACACGCGTGTGCACGCACACCTCCACACATGGGCACATACCCACCCACACGTACACACGCACACCACACATGCACAAGCCCACACGAACACCAGACACATGCACACACACCTCCACACACACGCGCACACGGCCACACATGTGCAAGAAACACTTGCACACGCACACTGCACACTACCGCAGACGCACATGCACGTACACACACAGACACATTACGAACTGTAAGCAGGGCTCACTTCCTTCCAAGAAAGGGAAACAACTTCGCTGACGAGAAAAGCACACGAGTTAGACCCAGCTGGTGACCTGGTGTCCACACAGGACACAATGCGACCCGCCCCCTGCCAGCGTGCAGTCGGTGTTAGTTCTCCCCGAGGACAGCCCGTCCTCGCACGGCGCGAACAAAACAATCCCTTTACCATAATTATTTCCGTAAGAGTTGGGTCTAGAACGCCCTCCTCCTGCGGGACAGAAAGAGCACGTGAACTGGAACCCCGGAAGTTTCTGGGGCGGCACCGAGAACAGCAGCACACCCGACCCAAGATGCCGCGTGAGGCTGGGGAGATGGCGAGGCCGCCCTCCCCGTGCAACCAAAAGGTGCACCGTCCCCACGGCGTGGCCTCTGACCACAGGGGACTGGAAGCTGAGGCCACACTGCACAGCCTTCGGCTCACGGGGCTCGGAACCCCTCACCCCAGAGGATCAGGGGCCCCATGTGATGATGATTGCCAAGTTTCAAAGAAAAAAATTTCTTTTCAGGGCACCTGGATGGCTCAGTCGGTTGAGCGTCCGACTTCGGCTCAGGTCATGATCTCACAGCTCGTGAGTTCAAGCCCCACGTCAGGCTCTGGGCTGACAGCTCGGAGCCTGGAACCCGCTTCAGATTCTGTGCCTCCCTCTCTTTCTGCCCCTGCCCCCGCTCATGCTCTGTCTCTTTGTCTCAAAAATAAACAAACATTGAAAACAATTTCTTAAAAATGGCATCTGCTTTTGGCCGACAATTTCCCATTGTGTTATGGGGACAGGGCCATCTACGGGGTGACGGATGTCTGTCCCTGTCACCTTTACTTTGTAAAACGGGCTCTAAACTATTATTTCCTCATCCCAAGGCTGCGGAGATTCACGGACCACATCTCCAACAGGACCCCGACGCCTTGCAAATGCACCCATATCAGTCGCAACCCACCAGACCGTGACTCCATTCAGTTCTGATGCTGAAAGCCCGTAACCAATGGCAAAGAGAAAAGTAAATTCATGCTTTGCCTTTGACCCGTAAATTGACTGACGGGTGAACCGAATCAGAGGGACAAGTCTGCATTTATAAGCCCCAGGACGTCATGGGCAGAACGGGGACCCTGATTAACGACCTTGTATCACATCATAATGCGAATGTATCGCATCTCAAAATTGCTAAGGGAAGGGGGCGCCTGGGTGGCTCAGTCGGTTCAGCCTCCGACTTGGGCTCAGGTTGGGCTCACGGTTCGTGGGCTCGACCCCCGCGTCCAGCTCTCTGGTGTCGAGGACCCTGCTTCCGCTCCCCTGTCTCTGTCCCTTGCTGCCTCTCTCCCACTCATGCTCTCTCTCAAAAATAAGTAAGCATTAAATTATTTAAGTTGCTAAGGAAGTAAATCTTAAAGGTTTTCATTTCGGAATAAAAAAAATAAATAAAATTTGTAACTATGCATCCCGATGCGATGCGGGACCGGTGGACTTACAGTCCCAATAATTTTGCAACATGTCACCAATAGGGAACTGTTACTTTATATACATAGAATGAATACAATGTTTACGTGCATTGTGTCTCCAATAGAAAAAAGGAAAAAAACAATCCGTAGCGTTTTCTTTTCCCAGCATGACATTTTGTCGTCAGTCTTCCCTTACAGAAGCAGACAACGGCTGAGAGTTTCAAGATCGCCCGCTTACTTTGAGATACACTCAGTGTAGACGAGACCCCTGTTACTTCCTGCTGTGGACACTTCCTTCCCTTCCTGCCAGGATCTGCCCGCCCAGAGTGTTTTCTGTTTGCAATGGTCAGCCGCTGAGCCGCGTAACAAAGATCCCCGCACACACCGATTCACCGGCTGCTGTTCCCCTAGTGTCAGCTGCTCTGTTTCTCACTACCTGCGTGCACACCTGGGTCCCTGGAGGGCAGGAGGCAGGCCAGCCAGAGGGTCAGTGCAGACAGGGTTCCAAACCCCTCACACCAGCACAGAGCCAACACCCAAGACCGCAGGAAGAAATTGTTGTGGGGATGCAAACAGGAGCCCTGGAAATACGACACCCCCTCCCGCCGCCCTTGCCCTCCGAGGGGCCCAAGTGCTGGACGTACCATAGGCGTTTCCGTGGCCGTCATTGTTGGGATAGTAGCCACCACCGCCAGCTGTGGGACAGAAGGCAGATTTCAGCTGCGCTCTGCTGGGACGCACAGGGTTGCAGCAGGCGTCTGCTTGGGTCGCTGGTGACGGCACCAAGCCATGCCCAAGAGTCACCCCAAAGGAAGCCCCATACGGCAGCCAAGGGCAGGGGCCATGAGGGCACATCCCAGGGTGCCCCCAAAGTCACAGCTTTCTGTAGGAAAATTCATGCCCAGGCAGGCACCCCCACAGAAAGCTCTGTGCGGGGTGCCTGACGGGGCTCAGGCGGTTAAATATCGGACTTCGGCTCAGGTCATGATCTCCCGGTTTATGGGTTCGAGCCCCACGTCGGGCTCTGGGCTGACAGCTCGGAGCCTGGAGCCTGGAGCGTGGTTCAGATTTTGTGTCTCCCTGTCTCTCTGTCCCTACCCTGCTCACACACTCTCTCTCTCTCAAAAATAAACATTTGAAAAATTAACAAAAAAGAAAAAGGTTTGTGCCTTCAGAGGGCACGTATGTATCCTGATGGCACCAGATAAATGCAGGTGCATCCATCCCTGTCCTGCAGAGACATCTGAGCAGGACCAGAGACCCAGACACAGGGTCACCGTTCTGAGAAGGAAGGCTGGGAAGGCGGTCCCCACCATCAGTGCTCTGTACCAAAGGCTACGCATTATTATCGCAGAAACCTCACAGCCATGCACGAGAGCCTCATACGTTACCCGCTGGTGGACACAGCACCCGTCTGTCTCGCGGAGAGCGTGTGCTTTTATTCATGTATGAAAATGCCTATGAAGGGGGTCACTTCGCAGTCACACAGAAAACACTGCATGAAAGCTTTCTATGCACGTGTGTATGTGTATGTGTGTGAGGGTGTGTGTGTGGATAAATACACACACATAGATATACACACAAATATACATATCTACATATGTAAAAGTAGATATACACACACACAGATATAGATATTATTTATCTGAAACTACTTATATAATGACACACATATAAAAATATACATATGTATGTATAAAGGCATATAAGTATACATAGAGATATACAAATAACTATATATAAAAATATACCTACAGATAAATATACATATACACAAATAAAGATATTATTTATCTAAAACTACATATATAATGATACACACACATAAAAGTATACATACGTATGGATAAAGGTATATAAGTATACATAGAGATATACAAATAACTATATATAAAAATATACCTACAGATAAATATACATATACACAAATAAAGATATATTTATCTAAAACTACATATATAATGATACACACACATAAAAGTATACATACGTATGGATAAAGGTATATAAGTATACATAGAGATATACAAATAACTACATATAAAAATACACCTATATATAACAGTATATATACACTCAAAATACATACACAGATATATAAAGCTGTGTATATGTCCATATATAAAGGTATGTATACACATATATAAAAATGCATCTATACACATGTATAAAGATATGTACAAAAGTAGTGATATAAAGTCTATCTATAATCATGCACATACAAATATATATACATAAATATAAAGATATATGGAAACACATACATAAAGGTATGTATACACACTGTATATAAACATGTATGTATTTATAAAAGGTGTATATGCAGAGATGTATAAATATGTACATACACATATAAATGTGTATATATAAATATATAAAAACGGATATATGATAAATATAAAGACATACAAATATGTGCATATGTATATAAAGGTACATATACAAAAAGATATATAAAGATATATTCATATATAAACGTGTTTATGTAAACATATGTAACACGATATATACATAAGTATAAATATATCAAAATATGTACATACATCTTATGTATGTACATATGTACATACATCTTATGTATATAAAGATGTACGTGTAAATATATATAAAGGAATATATACATAAAGAAAGATACAGGGACTTATGTATCCAGAGGTGTATATGTAAATATACATAAATGGATAGATATGTAAGGAAAGATACAGGGACTTATGTATACACAGGTATGTATGTAAATATACATAAAGGGATATATATGTAAAGAAAGATACAGGGACTTATGTATCCAGAGGTGTATATGTAAATATACATAAAGGGATAGATATGTAAGGAAAGATACAGGGACTTATGTATACACAGGTGTGTATGTAAATATACATAAAGGGATAGATATGTAAAGAAAGATACAGGGACTTATGTATCCAGAGGTGTATATGTAAATATACATAAAGGGATAGATATATAAAGAAAGATACAAGGATTATAAAGGGATATATACATAAAGAAAGATACAGGGATTTATGTATCCAGAGGTGTATATGTAAATATGCATAAAGGGATAGATACGTAAAGAAAGATACAGGGACCTATGTATACACAGGTGTGTATGTAAATATACATAAAGGGATAGATAGTAAAGAAAGATACAGGGACTTATGTATCCAGAGGTGTATATGTAAATATACATAAATGGGTATATATGTAAAGAAAGATACAGAGACTTATGTATCCAGAGGTGTATATGTAAATGTACATAAAGGGATAGATACGTAAAGAAAGATACAGGGATTTATGTATCCAGAGGTGTATATGTAAATATGCATAAAGGGATAGATACGTAAAGAAAGATACAGGGACCTATGTATACACAGGTGTGTATGTAAATATACATAAAGGGATAGATAGTAAAGAAAGATACAGGGACTTATGTATCCAGAGGTGTATATGTAAATATACATAAATGGGTATATATGTAAAGAAAGATACAGAGACTTATGTATCCAGAGGTGTATATGTAAATGTACATAAAGGGATAGATACGTAAAGAAAGATACAGGGATTTATGTATCCAGAGGTGTATATGTAAATATACATAAAGGGATATATATGTAAAGACAGATACAAGGACTTATGTATTCAGAGCTGTATATGTAAATATACATGAAGGGATATATATGTAAACAAAGTTACAGAAATTTATGTATCCAGAGGTGTATATGTAAATATACATAAAGGGATATATACGTAAAGAAAGATACAGGGACTTATGTATCCAGAGGTGTATATGTAAATGTACATAAAGGGATAGATATGTAAGGAAAGATACAGGGACTTATGTATACACAGGTGTGTATGTAAATATACATAAAGGGATAGATATGTAAGGAAAGATACAGGGACTTATGTATCCAGAGGTGTATATGTAAATATACATAAAGGGATAGATATGTAAAGAAAGATACAGGGACTTATGTATCCAGAGGTGTATATGTAAATATACATAAAGGGATGGATACGTAAAGAAAGGTACAGGGACTTATGTATCCAGACGTGTGTATTTACATAAAGGGACGTGTGCATACATGCAGATTTGGAGAGACGTGCGTACATAAAGCCCTGCACACAAAGCGGTACGTGGATACGTGGACGTATGGAAGTGTATGCATAAAGGCCCGTATGCACACGTCCGAGCAGAGGCCGTAAAGGTATGCGCACACACAGGTCCATTCGGGCACACGCCGCGCACACGTGCGTACACACGCCACCACCACCTTCCAGGGGAATCTGCCCCGTTTCCAGTCTCGCCCGCAACCTGTGCCTCCAGAGCGTCAGGGGTGTGAGGCCCACTGCGCTGCGGCATCGGAGGGGACGCCCCGCACCCCATGTTCGCGGGGTGCACCTTGCACCCAGGCGGGACCCGCGCCCTCCCCCCAGTCAAGTGAGAGAAGCCATGGGCGTACCTGCGGGCGGCCTGGGCCTGGGCGGGTAGCGGCCGTCATCCTGGTCCCTGTTCCCAAAGTAACCTGCAGGGTGCAGCACAGAGCACTCCTCAAACCCCCGCAGACACCCCCCTGTAAACCCAGCCCGTGTGACCCGACGCGGGCAGCTTACGGAGGGCCGGGCGGACCCTTTCCAGGACGCCAGGGCGCCGGAACCAAACTGTGGGTGGGATGCCATCATTCCTGCGGGGAGAGCGCGGGGGGCGGGGGGGGGGGACCCAGCATCCCGGGAAGGGCAGTTGGTGGGACGGACCCCGTCTGATCAAGGGAGATGCAAAACGGAGAAGACAACACCCAACCCCAGGACCTTTGCACATGCCCTCTGCTCTCAACACAGGCTGCGCTTCCTGCCCCACGCCTCCCACACATATCCATCCATTTGTTTCTGCCCCCTAGCACGCTGCAGGGGGCCACATGCCGTCGATGATGACCGAACCCCCATGCCCAGCACCAGGCTTGGCCCATACACAGTGCTCAATTAACCGCGTTCAAAGTCCTCCATGAAAGCACATAGTAAGTGCTTAATTAAACGCTCGGCATTTCCTCCCTGCAGGCACATAGTAAGTGCTCAATTTGATAAAACTATGACATGGAAAAGGCCTGTAGAGGCTTCTCTGATTTCTCTCTGCAAGAACTTCTCCCTCAGCGACGCTGCCCCGAGCACTGGAGACCCCAGGAAAGGGCTTTCCCGCTCTGGAGGGCTCATGACATCTCACTGATTTTGCTTAAAGGGGCATCTCCCGAAATACGTGTGAGCAGAGAACAGCCTCCATCATGAGCCCTTACTAACATCGCACCACCAAGGGGACAATTCCAGGCGTGAGAAAAGGCCACACCCCATGCACCCCGAGGGCTTCTCAAACGCGTCTCCGTGCGCTTACCTCCACCGCTGTCGGAACCGCCGGGCTGGGGGCGCGGGGGTGGCCTCGGCCGGGGGTAGATGCCTGTCGGAACACAACGCCGCGATTTCAGGAAAGTAATGAGGCCTTTCGGCCATCGGCCAGCCGCACAACTGACGAAGCACAGCCCCACACGCTGAGCCTGCCACCGAGACCTCAGTGGTCTCTCCGGAGAGCCAGTGGCCGCAGCAGGGACGCATGCCCTCCTCGGGGTGACCTGTCCCTCGCTCCCGGCCAGCTCGACTACCCGCATCGCCTCCTGGGGGACCCCCCACCCCGCGTATCTGGGGAACGAGCCTGCACAAAACGCTTCTGGGAGCCGCCTTGCAAACGGGGCGCCCTCCCAGGGTGGGGCCCATTCGGTGTATTTCCCCCACATCATGCAGGTCTGCCCCCGGGGGGCATCCGACCCTGAGACCTCCGCGGGGTGCGGAACTTCACCCCCAGCCTCCCAGGGAAACCGATCGCCTAAGCACAAGGTTTTTCGAAAGGGGAACTTCGAGATGCAAAACTGTAGAGACGGCCTTGTTTAGGGTTGGAAGCAATTTCCCTGAAGGCAAAGCTTCCGTATCGATTTCATACCGTGGCCACAACAAACACCACAAACGAGGCTGAAGACACATGGATCCCCTCCTGGTCCTGCAAGCTGAGAGGGTAAGATCCAGGAAGGGCTGAGGCTGGGAGGCTGAGATCCAGGAGGGGCTGAGGCTGGGGGTCTGAGGTCCAGGCAGGGCTGAAACTGGGAGGCTGAGGTCCAGGCAGTGCTGAGGCTGGGGGGTCTGAGATCCAGGAGGGGCTGAGGCTGGGGGGTCTGAGATCCAGGAGGGGCTGCGGCTGGGGTCTGAGATCCAGGCAGGGCTGAGGCTGGGGGTCTGAGGTCCAGGCAGGGCCGAGGCCGGGAGTCTGAGGCCCAGGCAGGGCTGAAACTGGGAGGCTGAGGTCCAGGCAGTGCTGAGGCTGGGGGGTCTGAGATCCAGGAGGGGCTGAGGCTGGGGGGGGTCTCAGATCCAGGCACGGCTGAGGCTGGGAGTATGAGATCCAAGCAGGGCTGAGGCTAGGGGGCTGAGATCCAGGCAGGGCCAAGACTGGGGGATCTGTGATCCAGGCAGGACCGAAGCTGGGGGGCTGAGATCAAGGCAGGGCTGAGGCTGGGAGTCTGAGATCCAGGCAGGTCTGAGGCGGGGAGGTTGAGATCCAGGATGTGGTAAAGCTTGGGGTCTGAAATCCAAGAGGGGCCGAGGCTGGGGGTCTGAGATCCAGGCAGGGCCGAAGCTGGGAGTCTGAGGTCCAGGTAGGGCTCAGGCTTAGAACCTGAGATCCAGGCAGGGCCGAGGCTGGGGGTCTGATATCCAGGCAGGGCAGAGGCTGGGGGTCTGAGATCCAGGCAGGGCCAAGGCTGGGGGGTCTGAGATCCAGGCAGGGCTGAGGCTGGGAGTCTGACATCCAGGCAGGGCTGAGGCTGAGAGACTGAGATCCAGGAGGAGTCAAAGCTGGGAGGCTGAGATCCAGGCAGGGCAGAGGCTGGGAGTCTGAGGTCTAGGTAAGGCTGAGGCCTAGAACCTGAGATCCAGGCAGGGCCGAGGCTGGGAGGTTGAGATCCAGGCAGGACTGGAGGCTGGGAGTCTGAGATCCAGGAGGGGTGGAGGCTGGGAGTCTGAGGTCTAGGTAAGGCTGAGGCCTAGAACCTGAGATCCAGGCAGGGCCGAGGCTGGGAGGTTGAGATCCAGGCAGGACTGGAGGCTGGGAGTCTGAGATCCAGGAGGGGTGGAGGCTGGGAGTCTGAGGTCTAGGTAAGGCTGAGGCCTAGAACCTGAGATCCAGGCAGGGCCGAGGCTGGGAGGTTGAGATCCAGGCAAGACTGGAGGCTGGGAGGCTCGATCCAGGCGGGACTGGAGGCTGGGGGTCTGAGATCCAGGCAGGGCAGAGGCTGGTTCCTCCTGAGGCCTCCCTGCTTGGCATGTAGACGCCGTGTTCTCCCCATGTCCTCACGTGGCCTTCTCTCCGTGCGTGTCCGTGTCCTGATCTCTTCTTCGAAGGACACGGGTGTTATGGTCCCAGGACCCACCCTAACAACCTCATCTGGACCCATTTACCTCCCCAAAGACCCCATATGTAACTAGAGTCCCATCGGGAGATCCTGAAGGTTAGGGATTCAACGCGCAAATGGGGGGACGGGGTGGGGGCACATCCCTCCGTGGCCCCCTCCTGGTTGCTTGGAAGCCAGTGTGGGGACCCCGCTGCTGGCGTCAGATGAGAGAATCAGAGAGCGAACCCGGAGGTTCTGGAAGGGGCAGGTATAAACAGCAGGAGCTCAGGGGGACGCCCAGAAGGAGTGTCCTCAGGGAGCAGGTGTGTGCAGGGGAGAATCTGAGGTTCTCCTACGTCCGTGTGTCAGAGACCCCACCACCGAGCTCAGGGGGGCCCGTATTCGTCCTAAAGGATCCAGAACTCATTCTCGCTGCATCGGGGCCCCCCGATAAATCGCCCAGCAGCCACACGTCACAGCAGGTGGCCCCTGGCAGAAAACGCCACAGCGTTCCATCTGGAGGCCCTTTCTCAACGTGGCTCATCTGTGACCATCTGCCTTTTGGAACAGAACGTTCCGGAACGCCCCACACCCAAGGGACTTTTCAGGGCCGCTGTCAACGATGCGTCTTCCTTCTCAAGGGACACATCCAGGAGCCCCGGGGCGAGCCAGGGGCCAAGCGAGGGACTTCGGGGGCCGGTTGCCCTAATCACCTTCTCACCAACCTCCCCCGCCCTCTCGGTTTCGTGTGTGCGCTGAGTTTAAGCAAAGCGTGAAAACAGCTCCCAGATGGCATCGGCAGCTGGCGCCCTGAGTCACAGAGGGTCCCCTCCCACGCTGGGCCTCGCCCCTCACTTCCCCGGGGACTGAGTCACCCCGTTCCGCTGATTCATCATATACATTTAACCCCCCATTTCCCCCACACCGGGAGCAAGAAACACTTCCTGTGAGGGACTCCCGTGGATTCCTCGTGGAACAAGACTTTAAAAGTAATTTCCGGGGCGCCTGGGTGGCTCAGTCAGTTCAGCGTCCAACTTCGGCTCAGGTCATGATCTCACCGTTCGTCAGTTCAAGCCCCGTGTCGGGCTCCATGCTGACCGCTCGGAGCCTGGAACCTGCTTCGGATTCTGTGTCTCCCTCTCTCTCTGCCCTTCCCCCGCTCATGCTCTGTCTCTATCTCTCAAAACTAAATAAAAACATTTTTAAAAATTTAAAAAAAGTGACTTCCAGGAAGAGGAAAGGCTCAGGCACTTGGAGATGTTAATGCCGGACAGAAAGTTTTAAAAGGTGAGGGTGCATGGTGACAAAAGCACCGTTAACCGCGGCCGTGGATGCTACTGTTGATTTTCAATTAGGTATCGGCTTCCTTGGACCCTGGTCCTGACGCTGGGCGGCGCCTCCTCGAGGAGATGAATTTTCACGCATGGCAGCGCCAGAACGGGATTCCAGGACCGCTTCTGGAAGGCTTTGACTTAGCCCTGCTTCACGCGGCCCTAACCCGGTCTGGTTTTACGTTTTCAGCGCTTTTGAATTGCTAAGGACTTTACTGACTTTGTCCGTCAATGTTTCCTTTCAGTTAACTTTTTTTTTGTTTTTGTTTTGTTTTGTTTTAATTTTTTTTAACTTTTTTTTTTTTTAAAGAAATCCATGGGAACAGTGTCTGCCAAGCCTTTGAACCCAAGCACACACTGAGGATAAATGATGTACAGTACACAGCACACCCCAGGTGGGCTTTTTTACGGGACAGAATTGGGAACCGTGGAAACAAGCGAAAAAGGAAACGTCCTCAGCCTCATTAAAAATGCACTTCAGTAACGTTCACTATCCGCCAAGCAGACCCTACTTTGCAGTGGTCAGAGCAACGGGAAATAAAATGCGTGCTGTGGGTTCACCCTGCCAGCTCCCCCTGCTTACGGGTGAGACTCGGTTTCCTGCAGGGAGAGCCATTCCCTACTTCAAAGGCGGCTGGAGGAAGACCCGCAGGGGAGACACGGCAGGCTTCATCCAAGCAGGGTGGAGAGGAGTCTGGAGGGGGACAAGACTTACCTCCGCTGTTGTCGGGCATGCCTGGCTGTGGGTGATACGGGGGCTTCGGTCTGGGGTAGATATCTGCGGGGAAAATGACAGTGCCCTCTTAGCAGAGAAAAGTAGCCTTCTGTTCGCAGCAGGTTATAGAACACCGTCAACACCGCGACAGACGCCTCGATATTGCACTCACATCTACTGCCCGCGGTGTCACAGATGATCATGGACCACAGAACGTCCCTGAGCCTCTGGGTGTAAAAATGTCAAAACTAGAACTTCAAGAAAAACCCCACGTGGGTGTGCACTCACACACACACACACACACAGACACACACACACTCTAACCACTCATCCACCCACCCATCCACCCACCCACCCTCCATCCACTCGTCCATCTACCCATCCATGCACCCGTCAATCCACCTATCCATCTATCCATCCATCCATCATTCTCTCATCTGCCCATCGATCCATCCATCCACCCACCTGTCCATCCATCCACCCATCCACCCATCCACCCACCCACCCAACCATCTACTCATCTGCCCACCCACCCATCCATCCACCTATCTACCTATCCATCTATCTATCTATCTATCCATCCATCCACCCATCCATCCATGCATCTATCCATGCACCCACCAACTAATCCACTTGTCCATCAATCCACCCACCCGTCTATCCATCCACCCATCCACCCATCCATCCAAACACCCACCCACCCACCCATCCACTCATCCACTCATCTGGCCACCCACCTATCCATCTACTTATCCACCTATCTATCCATCCATCCATCCATCCATCCATCCATCTATCCATCCACTCACCCACCCATCCACCTGTCCATCCATCCACCCACCCATCCAGCCATCCACTCATCTGCCCACCCCCCTATCCATCCACTTATCCAGTTATCCATCTATCATCTATCTATCTATCTATCCATCTATCCATCCATCCATCTATCCATACACCCACCCACCAATCTACTTGTCCATTAATCCACCCACACACCCATCAGTCCAACCATCCATCCATCCATCCATCCACCCACCCATCCATCCATCTACCCACCGTCCATCCATTCTTCCATCCACCCACCCGCCCATCCACCCATCCACTCATCTGCCCACCCACCCATCCATTGACCCATCCATCCATTCATCCACCCACCCGTCTATCCATCCATCCATCCATCCATCCATCCATCATCCACCCACCCACCCACCCATCCACCCATCCACTCATCTGCCTGCCTATCTATCTATCTATCTATCTATCTATCCATCCATCCATCCATTGATCTATGAATCCTGTCTGTCTGTCAGTCCATCCATCCATCCATCCATCCATCCATCATATCTATCTATCTATCTATCTATCTATCTATCTATCTATGCATCCATCTACCCACCCACACATTCGCCTGTCCATCCATCTACCCATGCACCCATCCCCCATCCACTCATCTGCCCACCCACCCATCCATCCACCTACCCATCTATCCATCCATATATCCATCCACCCATCCATCCATCCATCCACCCACCCACCCATTCACCTGTCCATCCATCTACCCATCCATCCATCCATCCATCCATCCATCCATCCACCCACCCATCCACCCAACCACTCATCTGCCCACCCACCCATCCATCCACAAATCCACCCACCCACCCACCCATCCACCTGTCCATCTATCCACCCACCTGTCCATCCATCCACCCACCCACCCGTCAGTCCACCCATCCATCCACCCATCCACTCATCCGCCTATCTATCTATCTATCTATCTATCTATCTATCTATTCATCTATCCATCCACCCATCCACCCGTCCACCTGTCCATCCATCCATCCATCCACCCACCCACCCACCCATCCATCCACCATCAATATTTCCTTTTACTTAATCTTTTTAAAGAAATCTACAGGAACAGTGTCTGCCAAGCCTTTGAACCCAAGCACACACTGAGGATAAATGATGTACAGTACACAGCACAATGCATGTGGACTTTTTGGGGGGACAGAATTTGGAACTGTGCAAACAAGCAAAAAAGGAAAAGTCCTCAGCCTAATTAAAAATGCATCGGAGGGTGCCTGGGTGGCTCAATTGGTTAAGCGTCCGACTTCAGCTCAGCTCATGATCTCAAAGTCCGTGAGTTTGAGCCCCGCATCAGGCTCTGTGCTGATAGCTCAAACAGAGCCTGGAGCCTGCTTTGGATTCTGTGTTTCCCTCTCTCTCTTCCCCTTCCCTGCTCATTCTCTGTCTCTCTCTGTCTCAAAAATAAATTAAAAAAACATTAAACAGATTTTTAAAAAATGCATCGCAATAACGTTCACTATCCGCCAAGCACACCCTACTTTGCAGCGGTCAGAGCAACAGGAAATAAAATGCATGCTGTGGGTTCACCCTGCCAGCTCCCCCTGCTTACGGGTGAGACTCGGTTTCCTGCAGGGAAAGCCGTTCCCTACTTCAAAGGCGGCTGGAGGAAGACTCGCAGGGGAGACACGGCAGGCTTCATCCAAGCAGGGTGGAGAGGAGTCTGGAGGGGAACAAGACTTACCTCCATTGTTGTCGGGCATGCCTGGCTGTGGGTGATACGGGGGCTTCGGTCTGGGGTAGATATCTGCGGGGAAAATGACAGTGCCCTCTTAGCAGAGAAAAGTAGCCTTCTGTTCGCAGCATCCTGTAGATCACGATAGAGGCTCTACTGCACTCACATCTGCTGCCCGTGGTGTCACAGATGACCATGGACCATGGAACGTCCCTGAATCTCTGGATGTAAAAATCTCAAAACTAGAACTTAAAGAAAAACCCCACAAGGGTGCACGCGCACACACACACACACACACACACAGACACACACACACTCTAACCGCTCATCCACCCACCCATCCATCCACCTATCCATCCATCTATCTATCTATCATCTATCTATCTATCTATCTATCTATCTATCTATCCATCCATACATCCATTCATCCACCTACCCATCCATCCATCTATCCACCCACCCGTCTGTCCATCCATCTATCCATCCATCCATCCATCCATCCATCCATCCATCCATCCAACCATCCATGCATCATATGTATGTATGTATCTATGCATCTATCCATCCATCCACCTATCCATCCATCCATCCATGCGTCCATCCATCCATCTATCCATCCACCCACGTACCCATCCACCTGTCCATCTACCCACCCACCTGTCCATCCATCCACCCACCCACCCATCTGCCCACCCACCCATCCATCCACCTATCCATCTATCTATCTATCCATCCATCCATCCATCCACCTACCCATCCATCCATCTATCCACCCACCTATCTGTCCATCTATCCAACCATCCATCCATCGTATGTATATATGTATGTATGTATGTATCCATCCATCCATCCACCTATCCATCCATCCATCCATCCATCCATCCATCTATCTATCCACCCACCTACCCATCCACCTGTCCATCCACCCACCCACCTGTCCATCCATCCATCCATCCATCCATCCACCCACCCACCCATCCGCCCATCCACCCATCTGCCCACCCACCCATCCATCCACCTATCCATCTCTCTCTCTCTCTCTATCCATCCATCCATCCACCTATCTATCCATCCATCCACCAACCCATCCACCCATCTGTCCACCCACCTATCCACCTATCCATCTATCTATCTATCTATCTATCTACCCATCCATCCATCCATATCTCTATCTCTCCATCCATCCACCCACCCATCCATCCACCATCAATATTTCCTTTTACTTAATCTTTTTTAAAGAAATCTACGGGAACAGTGTCTGCCAAGCCTTTGAACCCAAGCACACACTGAGGATAAATGATGTACAGTACACAGCACAATGCATGTGGACTTTTTGGGGGGACAGAATTTGGAACTGTGCAAACAAGCAAAAAAGGAAAAGTCCTCAGCCTAATTAAAAATGCATCGGAGGGTGCCTGGGTGGCTCAGTTGGTTAAGTGTCCGACTTCAGCTCAGCTCATGATCTCGCAGTCCGTGAGTTTGAGCCCCACGTCAGGCTCTGTGCTGACAGCTCAGACAGAGCCTGGAGTCTGCTTTGGATTCTGTGTTTCCCTCTCTCTTCCCCTTCCCTGCTCATTGTCTGTCTCTTGCTGTGTCACAAATAAATTTAAAAAAACATTAAACAAATTTCTAAAAAATGCATTTCAATAACGTTCACTATCCTCCAAGCAGACCCTACTATGCAGTGGTCAGAGCAACAGGAAATAAAATGCGTGCTGTGGGTTCACCCTGCCAGCTCCCCCTGCTTACGGGTGAGACTCAGTTTCCTGCAGGGAGAGCCATTCCCTACTTCAAAGGCGGCTGGAGGAAAACCCGCAGGGGAGACACGGCAGGCTTCATCCAAGCAGGGTGGAGAGGAGTCTGAAGAGGGACAAGACTTACCTCCGCTGTTGTCAGGCATGCCTGGCTGTGGGTGATACGGGGGCTTCGGTCTGGGGTAGATATCTGCGGGGAAAATGACAGTGCCCTCTTAGCAGAGAAAAGTAGCCTTCTGTTCGCAGCAGGTTATAGAACACCGTCAACACCGCGACAGACGCTTCGATATTGCACTCACATCTACTGCCCGCGGTGTCACAGATGATCATGGACCACAGAACGTCCCTGAGCCTCTGGGTGTAAAAATGTCAAAACTAGAACTTCAAGAAAAACCCCACATGGGTGCACACACACACACACACACACACACACACCCAACCACCCATACACCTATCCATTCACCCATCCACTCATCTGCCCATGCACCCATCCAATCATCCACCCATCTATCCATCCACCCAACCACCCATCCATCCATTAATCCATCCATCCATCCATGCATCCATCCATCCATCCATCCATCCACCCATCCAATCCATTCACCCATCCACTCATCTGCCCATGCACCCATCTATCCATCCACCCATCTATCCATCCACCCAACCACCCATCCATCCATTAATCCATCCATCCATCCATGCATCCATCCATCCATCCATCCATCCACCCATCCAATCCATTCACCCATCCACTCATCTGCCCATGCACCCATCTATCCATCCACCCATCTATCCATCCACCCAACCACCCATCCATCCATTAATCCATCCATCCATCCATCCATCCATCCATCTATCCATCCATCCATCCAACCATCCACCTATCCATTCACCCATCCACTTATCTGCCCATACACCTGTCCATCCATCATCCATCCACTTATCCACCCACCCACTCACCCATCCATCCATCCAACCACCCATCCACGCACCCATCCACCCATGCATCCATCCACCCATACATCCATCCATCCGTCCATCATTTCTTTCATCTACACATTCATGTATGCGTCCATCTGTCCAGCAGCCCACCCATTTATCCATCCATCCATCCATCCATCATTTCTTTCATCTACACATTCATGTATCCATCCATCTGTCCAACAACCTACCCATTTATACACCCACCGACTTACCCATCCATCCATCCATCCATCCATCCACCCATCCAGTTATCTGCCCATATACCCATCCATCCATCGTCCATCCACTTATCCACCCACCCACCCAACCATCCATCCATCCATCCATCCACCCATCTATCTTTCCCTCCCTCCATGGACATTAAGTCATTACCACCTTTTTGCTATTGTGAATCATGGTGCTGTGAACGTGGATGTCCACATTTGCTGGAGTCCCTGTTTTCAACTCTTGCTGGTCTATACGTAGGCGTGGCATTGCTGGGTCCCATAGAAATTCTGTTCTTAGCTATTTGGTTTGAGGCCACAGTGTTTTCCACACAGCCTCACCGTTTTCCATTCTTACCAGCACATGCACGAGGTCGGGAGGGTGTGGGTTCTGATTTCTCCCCACCTCACCCACGCTTGCTACGTTGCACATTTTGATTCTAGCTGTCCTGGTAGGGACGCGGTGATGTCTCCCGGGGACTCTGATTTGCATTTCCCCAATGACTGCTTGGAGCTATCTGCACCCCTTTGCACACTCAGCAGCCCCCCATAAACACCCCGGACTCCCAGGCGCGGGCTCACTCCTGGCCACCCTCATGGCCACTCACCTGAGCTTGGCTTCTTGGTGGGTTCTGTGAACAAAGAGAGAAAACAAGTTGAATGAGCATCACGGATTTATCCACAGCTCAAAGAATCGTTCGCATCCTCAGAGAAAGTGAAAGATCTCAAGGCACCAAACTTTACGTGCTTCGGACACAAATTCCAATTTGTATTTAGGAGGGAAAAAAAAGAAAAAGGAAGAAAACGCGCATACAATCCATACCTACTGGTCTTCCTGGGAGCTGTGTAGGGCTGTGGGGCTGGGAGGAAGTTTAGCGAGGGAGACAGACCCTTCAAGGAGCCACATAGCCAGGTTTCTAGCAGCCACACTGTCTGGCCGGGCTCAGGCTGGCAGAAAGGCCGGGCTGGGATCTCTGCCATCACGTGCCCCTTCCCCACGGCACAGCTAGCAGCCCTGTCGGTGGAGGTGCCCGCGAACCCGCCAGCAGGGAGGCCCCCCAGACCCCAAACCAACGCCCCCAAGAAATACGGCCACTCACCGGGGTCATCGAGGGCATCGGCCAAATCAAAGTCACGTTGACCTGTGGGGGCACAGAGGGTGTGAGTCACACAGACAGGAGAAATGGGGAGGGGGGCTGGCTCCTGACCCTCGGCTGCTCCGGTCTGCCCCATCCTCCCACTTGGTAAGCCACGCAGGGGCCTCAGTGCAAAGGGCAGCCCCCGGTGAGCCCCGCGGAGGGCCAATGTGTTTGTCAGATGAGAATCTGGCCTCTCCCGGCACCGGTGGCTCTCGACTCAACACACATCTTAAGGCAGATTATCGTTCCGTGGCTGTGTGAACGGAGGAAGAAATCCTTCTGGGATCTCAGCTGCCTCCAGCTGCGGAGCAGAACCAACACAGGGATGTTCTGGAAACCCCTGAAGGATTCACACGTTCCGCGAACGCTGCTGGGAGCCGGGGGTGTGACAACGAACCCCGTGCGCCCCGCTTCCCGGTTCTTCAACGGGGCCCAGGCATGTGACCGGCCCTGCAGGGAGGGACAGGCTGCCGCAGGGACGGACCCAAAACAGGCACCTGTGCGAGCACTCCCGGAGGGCTTCCCGGAGGAGGTGGCCCGCGAGCCGTTTGGAAGGCGCCGCTTTACTCGTGAGCCGCTCCATCGGCTGCCGGGGCCCCAGGGTGCCACCAAGGAGTCGCGGCTTGCCCCTCTGCCCCTGAAGCCACAGCCTGGCCCCCGGCTGAGCTCCCGCGAGACAGCTCCTCCCAGAAGACACAGAACGCGCTCGTTTCCTCCTCCTGAACCCGGAGCCCCAACCTCCCCCTCCCAAGGGAGCCTTACTTTCACTTTGTGGCCAGACGCTTGCAAACTGGGCTCGGCCCCAAGGCTTTCCCGGGCCTCCGGCTCGTCCTTGCATTGCACGAATTTGGGGAGGCGCCCCCCCCCCCCCCCTCCCCCGAGGAGTCAGTCTCTCCCCTGTTTTCTAGCTTAGGAAACGCTCCGGGGAAATATCTGTCCAGAAGGGCGGGCACTTCCCTTCCCTCTGGGACAGACAGAAGCGGAATGCGGCCCGGCCACCACGGTCCTGTCGCTCTCCACTACTGTCCCCAAACCCTTTCCCAAACCGCGCAAACTAGCCCCTTCCCCCCTCCTTCCCGTGCCCGCGTGCATTTCACGTAAACACAAAAAAATCGTTTCAATGAGCTGAGGGAGGCCAGGCTGCTCCGAGTTCGTTGCTTGCACAGCCCCCGTCCCTTTGCTGCTTCCTAATCACAACGTCGCAGAGCCTTTTGGATTCCGGCCACTTTCCATCGACTCTTTGGGGGAAGAGCTTTTTCTAAAACAGCTTCACTGAGGTACCATTTGCCAATCACGCCACCCGTGCATTTCAGGCGCACACTAGGACAGCCCGTTCACAGCCTGTGCAACTACCACCTCTGCTTCCAGGAGATTCCACCGTTTGCAAAGGGGACCCAGGACATCCCCTGTGCAGCCATCTCCTGTTTCCAGAAGATTCCAGTGTTTGCAAAGGAGGCCCAGGAACATCCCTCTGCAGCTACCGCCTCTGTTTCCAGAGGATTCCAGTGTTTGCAAAGGGGACCCAAGAGCATCCCCTGTGCAGCCATCTCCTGTTTCCAGAAGATTCCACCGTTTGCAAAGGGGACCCAGGACATCCCCTGTGCAGCCATCTCCTGTTTCCAGAAGATTCCAGTGTTTGCAAAGGAGGCCCAGGAACATCCCTCTGCAGCTACCGCCTCTGTTTCCAGAGGATTCCAGTGTTTGCAAAGGGGACCCAGGAGCATCCCCTGTGCAGCCATCTCCTGTTTCCAGAAGATTCCACCGTTTGCAAAGGGGACCCAGGAGCATCCCCTGTGTGGCCACCTCCTGTTTCCAGAAGATTCCAGTGTTTGCAAAGCACACCCAGGAGCATCCCCTCTGCACTCGCCACGTCTATCTGTTTCCAGAAGATTCCAGTGTTTGCAAAGGAGACACATGAAGAACCCCTCTGCAGCCACCGCCTCTATCTGTTTCCAGAAGATTCCAGTGTTTGCAAAGCACACCCAGACCAGCCCCGACCCAAGGGACCAGGACTCGGCTTGCTCCTGCGTCGGCAGACTGGCCGAGACTAGATGCCTCCATGAAGGGAATCACATGTGTCTGAGCTCGGCCCACGTGACTCTGGGCGATCCTGCATTTGCACAAGGCAGGCCTTCCGCACACGGCAGCATGTGGGTCAGTTACCATGCGCAGGGTGCAGACCAGGAGCCTGAGGGCGGACTCAGCATTTGCACTGGACCCCCTGGCAGCATCAGCCTTGACCCTGCGCCCGGAGGGAGCCTGAGCGTGGGCGAAGAAGGTGCCCCCCTCCCCCCGACACCGGGTGGCCTCCTCGCATGGGCCTGGGTTGCACGCGCACTGGAGCCCGTTTGCAGGTCCCGCCTGGGGTCAGCGCCCGACTGCGATACCACGTGACGGGCTGTACTCTCTTTGCTGAGGGAGCCAGGTCCCTGGGGGCCGGCACGTCCCCAGGCAGGTGCCTCCTGAGCCAGGACAAGCCACAGGCCTCCGAAGGGAGGGCAAACTGAGGCCCACGGTCCGGACGCGAGCAAACCGCACAGAGAACCGCTTTGTAAGTCTGGGAGGTGCCGCGTCCCTCCGGACACCCCTCCGCCTGGCCAGGCTCTGCGAGCTCCTCGTGCGTGCAGGGAACAGCCTGGAATGCTGAATGCTCTGTCCACCCTTGTGCAGGCGGGGGGAGGGGCGCAGATACCCCCTCCCAGGGCTCCGCGGGGCCGTGGCAGGTGCACAGCCCCTGCACCCCCCCCCCCCCTTCCGAAGGCCCTGACGGCTCACCAATAGCCATCGCCGTACTCTGTGCGCCCCGCCCCGGATGCTGCAAGCACCCTGCGATTACTCCAGCGCCCAGGAATCTCCGCCAACCTGCTCCGGCCACGCCCCTCGTCCCAGATAAGCCGAGGGGTGTTATGTGCCCCACCCGCCTGGCGTGTCTCAAATGCCTGTTCCCAACCCGGGGCTCTATGCACTGGGTGTGGGAACCCTGACAGCCGCCTCTGCCTGACCCCAGGGCCTGGGTGTGCCCTTCCCAGCTTTGGAAACTTCCCCGGGCTCCACATGTGTGAGCGTGACTCACACAGCCGGGGGTGGGAGGGGGTCTCCCCGGGACCTCTTGCGTAAGCTGGTGACCCTGGCTACCATCAGGCGCCCGTATGGGGACCATCCAGTCCTGCGAACGGGGCAGCCTGCAAGGCAGCTCACTCGTATGAGGATGGGTGATCCTGGGGCTGCTCTCTGGGGACACCTGAGAGGGGTTGGGGGGGGGGGGGCAGGGTGCTCCCGAGGCAGTTGTTTCCATCAGCATGATTCTCCACTCAGAGCATGAGATCGGGCTCGTGTCCCAAGATCTGTTTCTGATCTGCCTCGGGGACTTTTAATCAAACCCACATGTTTTTGGATCCGCGACCCCGGGGGACGAAGTAGCCTCCTGTATTCTGGGATGGGGACGTTGGTGATCCAGCTGACGTCCTGGGGACGCGCGCGTTCACCCTGGTCCCTGCTAGCGGGAGGCTCGCGGTTAGCCTTATCCACAAGACCCCCACTCTCCTCCCCGCAAACACACACACACACACACAAACCCCACAATGTTCGGGGGGGGGGGGTGTTGAGTAGCTCTTGGAGGAATTGTGTCCAGTAAGTAAACGCGAGGAGGCGGCCCCTCTACCCCCACGAGACTCCAACCTGGGTCCTCATGGACTTTTGACGCCCGGAATCCCTAAGTTTCTATCCAGACCCTCAAGTGAACAGGACGCACAGCACGGTTGTGGTCGCAACAATAGTAACAACTCAGATCCTGAAGAGGGTGTGGCTTTGCAGCGCAGGGTCCACGCAGACCAGGAGCGAGGTCTGCGCCCGAGCTCCCCTCCCCCAGCCCCTGCACCCGAGCTCCCCTCCCCCAACGCTGCACCCGAGCTCCCCTCCCCCAAACACTGCACCCCAGCTCCCGTGCCCCAACTGCTTTCTAAAGGAGAAAATCAGCCTCAGGCGATCTCTTAAAAGCACAAAACAATAAAGGAAAAAATAAAAAGCAACCACGGTTAACATCTGAGGCTTTGGCACCCATTACAGCATTAGCAACAGATTCACAACGCCCTGGAATGTAATTACCGTCCGCGCGGCCATCACGTGTCCCGTCCCCCACTTGTGACCTCGCCCAGGCTGTTCTGAAGCAACGTCCCCGTAGCTGTGCCCCCATAGGAACATCCTCTGTCATTTCCTCGCACAGGGGTTTTACTGATGGCCCCTGGACCGGGGTTAATGGAAACCAAGCCTTCTGGGTCACCTGCCCTCGAGGGACCCACTCTGGGAGCCTCCAATCTATAAGGTCCGATCTTGTCATCCAGGAACCCCACATGGGGGACGTTGATGGAGCAAGGACACCCAGGGAATAAATCTTGGTGCCCTCCAGGCAGCACTGGAAGGTCCCCCCTTTGACTCTCTGCACAGTCGTTCTTTCAAAAAAAAAAAAAAAAAAAAAATATATATATATATATGGGGGTGGCGCCTGGGTGGTTTCATCGGTTAAGCGTCTGACTTTGGTTCAGGTCATGGTCTCCTCGTTCGTGGGCTCGAGCCCCGTGTCGGGCTCTGTGCCGACAGCTCAGAGCCTGGAGCCTGCTTTGCATTCTGTGTCTCCCTCTCTCTCTCTGCCCCTCCCCCCTTGCACTCTGTGTCTCTCTCTCTCTCAAAATAAAGACACATAAAAAGAAATGTATATGGACAGAAAGCATACTACCGGGCTGTTTCGCAATCTGCGGAGGCTGGCAGTTCGCGTTTGCAAGGACAGCGAGGAGGGGAAGGAGGCGGCGAGACCAGGGGGGCACGTCCCGGGCGGGCTCCACATTCTGCCCGTGGAGCAGCTTTGAATCAACCCTCCACAGGCTGTGGTCGCTCCTCAGGGTCTGGATTCCAGCAAACGGAATGGAAGGCGGGGCTGCCAGTCGCGCTGCACACAGCTGAGCGTGAACGTGCAGGGACGGAAGGACAGACCCTCCCTGGAGCCCTGCAGGTGGTCCTGGGGAACCCTTGTTCCTCCAGCCCCACCCCTTCCTCCCTGCCCTGCAGCTGAACCGCGCCCGGCAAGGTCAACCAGTTGTCCCGGTTCCTAGCGTCCCAAGCTCCCTTTTTGATCAAAGTCATTTGCTCCCACGTGCACAGTCCCTGGAGGAGAAGCATCTGGTCACACTCCAAGGGCTGGGCGTTTGTCACACAAGGAAGACATCTGCCATGAAATGCAGAGTGCCCGACCAGGCCCTGTCGGCCGGTGTGGCCTAAGCCAGCCTTCCTGGCAGGACACGTGCACATGGGTCCCTCAGGACCCGGTGACTCACACACTCTGGCCAGGCAGGTCTGACTGTGCCCGAGAGGCTGCGTCTCTCGCAACCTCTTAGGGGAAACTGAGGCTGGAGGGCTGTGGACTTCATTTTGCAGAGCAATGGCTTTGATTAGTTTCCTGTATCTGCAGGAAGAAAATCCCACAGACCATGTGGCTTGAACAACACACATGTATCCCCTCCTGGTGCTGCAGGCTGGGTCCGAGATGCAGACAGGGCCGAGGCTGGGGGTCTGAGGTCCAGGTAGGGCCGAGGCCTAGAATCTGAGATCCAGGCAAGGCCGAGGCTGGGAGTGTGAGGTCCAGCAGGGACTGAAGCTGGGAGTCTGAGATCCAGGCAGAGCTGAGGTTGGGAGTCTGAGATCCAGTCAGGGCCGAAGCCAGGAGTCTGAGATCCAGGCAGGGCCGAGCCTGGGGGTCTGAGATCCAGGCAGGGCCAAGGCTGGGACTCTGAGATCCAGGCAAAGCTGAGGCCGGGAGTCTGAGGTCCAGGCAGGGCTGAGGCTGGGAGTCTGAGATCCAGGAGGAGTCAAAGCTGGGAGGTTGAGATCCAGGCAGGGCTGAGGCTGGGGGGTCTGAGATACAGACAGGGCCGAGGTTGGGGGTCTGGGATCCAGGCAGAGCTGAGGCTGGGAGTCTGAGGTCCAGGCAGGGCCGAGGTTGGGGGTCTGGGATCCAGGCAGAGCTGAGGCTGGGAGTCTGAGATCCAAGCAGGGCTGAGGCCGGGAGTCTGAGGTCAAGGCAGGGCTGAGGCTGGGAGTCTAAGACCTAGGCAGGGCTGAGGCTGGGGGGCTGAGACCCAGGTGGGGCCGAGGCTGGGGTTCTGACATTCAGATAGGGCCGAAGCCGGGACTCTGAGATCCAGGCAGGGCTGAGGCTGAGAGTCAGGTCCAGGCAGGGCCAAAGCTGGGAGGCTGAGATCCAGGCAGGGTCGAGGCTGGGGGTCTGAGATCCAGATGGGGCTGAGGCTGAGATCCAGGCATGGCTGAGACTAGGGGTCTGAGATCCAGGCAGGACTGAGGCTGGGGGTCTGAGGTCCAGGCAGGGCCGAGGCCAGATGTCTGAGATCCAGGTAGGGCTGAGCCCAGGGGTCTGAGATCCAGGCAGGGCTGAGCCCAGGGGTCTGAGATCCAGGCAGGGCTGAGGCCGGAGGTCTGAGATCCAGGCAGGGCGGAGGCCGGGGTCTGAGATCCAGGCAGGGCTGAACCTGGAGGTCTGAGATCCAGCCAGGGCTGAGGCCTGGAGTCTGAGATCCACGCAGGGCTGAGGCCGGGGTCTGAGATCCAGACAGGGCTGAGGCCGGGGGTCTGAGATCCAGGCAGGGCTGAGGCTGGTTGTTGCCGAGGCCCCTCTCCTCGCTTACCTGTGTCCTGTTCCCCTTTTCTTATAAGGACAACAGTCTTATGGGATCAGGGTCCTCCATACTATCTCATTTCGCCTTAATCCACTCTGTACAAACCCCACCTCCAAATATCGTCGCATGCTGCCATCCTGGGGTTGGGGCTATATTTTATGGAGCCCACAGTGAGCCCATAACACACTCAAACACACAAAAGTTCAACCACCATGGAAAGCAGCCCCAGGGATGTCCTCTGGATAAGAGGCAGGGGGTCCCCACATTGCTGAGACAGAAGGACCACCTGGGAAACCAGAAAAGCATCCAGGGTGGGGCTCAATCACACAACAGGAGGTTCGGGGTTCGGCCGGGGACTCTGCACTTTGACCCCGTCCCCCAGCAATGCTGATGCCCACCGCCCATTAGACTTTCCCACCCACCCACCCGAGTGTCAGCATTCTGTCCAGATCACCGTTTCTCGCAACCCACAAGGAATAAACAACATATACACAATTGGCATCTCAGACCGTGGAAGTGGAAAGATGAAAATATCCCGGATGGGCCATTTTTCTGTGTCAACGTGCCTGGGCTACGGTGCCCAGACGTTTGGTCAAACACTAGTCTCGATGCCACCGGGAAGGTGCTCTGTCGATGGGATTAACATCTACAATCTCCTGCAGGGAGAAGCGCATCACCCTTGGTAATGTGGGTGGGCCGCCTCTGATCAGTTGAAGGCGAGGTTTCCCAGAGAAGACGGGATTCGGAGACAGCACAGCAGGGTTTCTACCCTTCCCTATGGATTTAGGGCTTGCCAGCCCCACCATGTTGTGGGGCAGTTCCTTAAAATGAATCTGAATGTATACATTGATGATGATGATGATGAGAGATGGGTAGATGGCTAGAGATGAGACATATAATAGACAGATAGATAGAGATGATGGATGGATAGATATGATGGATGGATGGATGGATGGATGGATGGACGGATGGATAGACAGGTAGATAGATAGGTAGATAGAGACGGATGGACGGCTAGGCAGATTGTAGATGGAAAGAGACACAGACAATATTCTGTGTGTCCCCTGCAGTCAATGTCGCCCCCCGCTGAGAATGGCCAGCTGTGGCCTCTCTACGTAGGGGATGTCACCTCTGGGCCGGCCATGCTGGGTGATGATGCGTCTCTGAATGGGGACCCCAGAGCCGCCGCCCCCTTGTGCCAGGGATCCACGGGGCTCCACCCAAGGGTAAACCAGATGGCCCGGTGCTGACTCAGGGCAGCAGGGCCCGAGCCCCACCCACACACCAAATGAGCACCTCCAGGGGCGGGCACTGGCCTCCTGCCTTTCATCCAGTTCCCTCCCAGGTCACTCGCACACCAAGCATTGAGACCCACCCCCCTGCACAGCCGGGCCGGTTGGGCCCCACCGATGGGCGCGGTGACCGCAGCCAGCCTAAATAAATGACCCACTTCTGGCTGGGCCCGCACACCCACAGATTGGCTAGATCAAAGGTACGTTGGGGGCCACGGAGAAAGACGCGCAGAAAGCAGACTCTGGATGGGTTCTGGGGTGTGGCCCAGCGTGGCCCTGCCTGCCTCTTTGGCACACGCCATGTTTCCAGAAGCAAAGAGAAAATGCAGGGTGCACCCGAACGCAGCCCGTGACACGGTCTGAGTGAGAGTCGGTGTATCTTTACGCGGGAGAAGTAGGGATCTATATACCGGAAGGTGACAGACCACAGCCGTAGGGAGAACAGAAGCACATCGGGCACGTAGGCGTAGGTTTCCTTTTCGCTCAACAGACCCAAACCGCCGAGCCGACCTTGGCAAGTTTCGTTTCTGCTTCTGCTTCGGACGAGAGCCAACGCACTGATCACTGGGGGGCTCCCCCTCCGTGCCTCATTCCCCCCTCCCCCTCCGTGCCTCAGTGCTCCCATCTGCAACACGGCGATAAGAATGGGCACCATCATCGGGCTGCGTGAGACTCCGCGAGGAATAAAGTCTGGGACGTGCTTCTCCGAGGGGGGCTGTGTGTGCAGCTAGGCTTCTCTGTGCTGAACCTACAGCTCCCAAAATGACTTGTGCCCGGTCCCGCTGATAACGGAAGGGTCTCGCCCAGCGTCCTGGGCTGGGCGCCCTGGCGTCTCCCTCCACATCATGTCGGCCCCCAGACAACCGAGTCCTGGTCCCCGAACACAGCTTGAGCAGGATACACGGGCCGCCCCAGAACAGGGACACCTGAGTCACGGCTGCAAACCCACGGCATTTCCCAGACTTATGTCCCACCCAGACTTGCCTCCTGGGAATGCCACTATGTACATGACCGAGGGGGCTGTTTCACTCCCCCGTCTCATGCGTTCAAGACAGGCCCCTACAGCCCCCAGCCCAGCCCCACCCGGACGCCCGGGCATCTGGGACACGGGACCTTGGGCGTAAACAACTCACATGACTTTCCGTGCACAACAAGAAAGGATGGCGTTTATCCAAAAGCTGGAACGCAGCGTTTTCCACAAACAGAACCAAGCCCTGGAAACGCCATGCCCCCACCAACAAGCCGTTTTTTCCAACTCTGTTTTTTACCCCAAGGCAAACGGTCAGAACAAATGCTTTGCATCAGGAACCAGGCATTTGCTGCAGGCATCCCCCCCCCCCCCCCCCCACCTTCCAGCTGGAATCATCCCGCAAAACAGGGCTGTGTTTGAAATGTGACACAGAACCAGGCAGAGAACCCCGTCAGCCCGGGGCTCCGAACCGGCCCTCTGTCCCGTGTGCCTTCTCCTAAGAACTCACTCCCGTGCGTTCCCTTCCAGCCCGGCAACTTAAAGCCACTTAACTCCCTACAAGCTCCTGGGGAAGCAGATTTGGAAACCAAGCTGACCTCCAGCCCGGCGCCCACCCGCCTCTCCCTCGGGGCAAACCGGGTCTCACCTTGGACGCACAGCACAAAGCCCAGCACCGCGACCCAGAACAGTCCCCCGCGCCTCTCCATGGCTGTCGCCAGTCGGAAGGAGCCCCCTCGGAGGCCGCAGCCCGGCGGCTCGTGAGATCCGGCCTCCCGGACCCCACCCTCGATGTGTCGACTTCCTGTCTCCCAGCTTGGAAGGCACAGAGGCGATGTTTCAAGCGGAAAGTATGAACCCAACGGCAGTCCCGCGGCCAGAAGCTAATGGGCCGCGCGCTCAGACGCCGAACCCTGCAGCCCGGAGCCCGTGAGACCCCGCAGCCCGGAGCCCGTGTGCAGCCCGGGGCCCGTGAGACCAGCAAGGGCTCGCACGCCGAGGACACACCCGCAGCCAGCCTCCCGCCCTCCGTCAGGGCTGGAAACAGGCATCGCCAGGCCTGGGAGGTTCAGCTACATCAAAGGCCTGCACCCCGGGCACTGGGAGGACGCTCCCTACACAGGGATGGTTGGATTCCAGGCTTTCTGCTTCCGGGGATGCGGAGGGGGAGGGGAGGGGGAGGGGAGGGGGAGGGGGTGCATCACAGGAGCTCGCGCATTCGTTCCACAAATACTGTGCACGCACACGGGTTCTTAGCCGGGCACCCGTGAGCTGCCAGGTGCTGGCTGAGGATGACAGAGCGGAGGGGACTCAGGAAATGAAACCAGAGGAGGGCGGTGTGGCATTGCAGGCCACGGGGACACCCACCGGGCCGCTGGGGGAGCGGGCAGGGTCTGAACGCAGAGGGGCATCCGAAGAGCCTTCGCAAGGGGGCGGCAGGCTGCAAATGACCTCTTTCCACGGGGAGAGAGGCCTCGGGAGAACCCAGCCTGTGCCTGGATCTCAGGCTTCAAAGCAGTTCTCCGGGCCCAGAACCCGGCTCTCCTGATGGGTCCTACTTTTTTTTTGTTTGTTTTTCTTTTCCTATTTTCCTGTGATTTTTTCCCCTATTTTCCCAGAGTCGATAGCGTGTTTCCCCTGAGGCTGTGTGATTCTTCTGTCTCGATTAGCCACACCACCCTGCGGGCCGCCTGTCTCGGCGGGAACAACACAAAGTTACAATTTCCCAAACGCTCTGAACCCGTCTCCTAAATGGCGTGAGTGCACGGGAAAAGAAACTCATCATCATCATCATCATCATCATCATAAAGCCTGGTTGTGAAAGCTGTTTGTATTTCCACCCCCCCCCAAAAAAAAACCAAACTGAATTTGGGCCAAAGACATGGAAAAGGGGAAATGAACCTCGATCTATTTTGCATTTTTTTTTTCCTGGCATCTAGCAATGTGTGCATGTGTCGGGAACGCCTTTTCTGTGTCCGCGGAACATCCTTATAAAACAGATGCGTTTGGGGGTGCACACAGGTGTGTGTAGAGAGGGAGGGAGACGGAGACAGAGACACAGAGATGCTTTAAGGAAATAATAAAATAAAATAAATATAAAAATAAAAAATAAAATAAAAATAAAATAAAATAAAATAAAATAAAATAAAATAAAATAAAAAAATTGTATGTTCAGTCACAGAAGCCAGACTCCAGGCAAATCCATAGGCAGAAAGGAGATTGGTGGTTTCTGGGGGTTTAGGGCAGAGGGATGGGAAGTGTGCAGAGGTGCATTGTGGTTCCCCCCAAAGCACCGCCCCCAAATCATCTCCTGGAGTGGTAACTTGTAACTCTGCAGAGTGTGACCGTCTTTGCAAATAGGGTTGGTGCCTATGTAATCAGGTGTCTTCACGTGAGGTCACCCTGGGCCCAGCTGAGACACGACCCCCATATGCCCGGTGGTCCCTATAAAAAGGGAGAAATTCGCACACAGACAGGCACACAGGGAGAAGGCCGTGTAGACACAGAGGCAGGGGCGGGACATGCCAAGGGACGCCCAGGATCGCCCGCAGCCCCCAGAAGGTGGGACACAGACACAGAACAGGCTCTCCCCTGGAGCCTCCGGGAGAACCACCCTCTGCCCCGCCTGGATGTCGGACTTGTGGTCTCCAGCACCCAGAGACAACGCGCTCCTGTGGTTTAAGCCGCCCCGTCCGTGGGGCTGTGTTACGGCCGCCCCAGGAAACCCGTACGTGATGGTTTCCTTTGGGGGTGACAAAAATATCTTGGCAGCAGACAGAGGCATCTGCAGTCCCAGTATCATGAGCACAGTGCGTGCAAGGCAGGCCCGAGCGTCTTTGCTTCCGGCGCGGGTCCTTCGCGGGAGATGACCTCCCAGCGCGACCCCATCTCAACCCGGTGAATGTGCTTAAGGGGGGGTCACTGGAGCCTCTCTGCAAGCCGCTGCAGAAACCCCTCGATTTGGCCACTATGTGGGGGGAGGGGAGGCAGCCACCGGCAGGAAAACAGGAGGCGTGTGCACCCGTCCAATGTTACTTATGGAGCCTAAAACTCCAATGTGGCAGAATTCTCACGCGCCATAAAATAGTACACTTCTCAGAGATTTTCAAACCACCTGCGGTTATGAAAGCCATTCTCAGATGGCAGGTGGGATTTGGACGCCGGGCTGCAGGCTGGTGACGGTCACACTGTGGCGCCCTGGGAGGCACATGCTCTTCTGAACCCCCTTTTTCGGAGGCGCAGAGTGACCACATAATGTGGCCCCACTCCCAGGACGACGCTCCCACCCCACCTGCTGGAGATCAGAGGGCACACACACGGGTACCTGCACAGACGCAGCTGGCAAGGCAGGTTCCTGTCCTCTGCACCCGAAACACAGAGAATCCACACGCATTTCCACGTTCAGGGAGCTTTTTCAGAAAGAAAAGCTTCCGCTCGCTGGAAAAAAAAAAAAAAAAAGCAGAAATGATACAGACACCACCCTGGTGACACACGGCAACAGAACGGGAGACTGACTGGTCACCGAGTCCAGGAAAGCTGAGAACACAGAAATATCACGGGGACATTAAAAAGCAAAACACTTCAAAAACCCTTGAGTTGACAAAAAAAAAAAAGAAAGAAAAAAAAAGAAAAAAACGGGAAATGGTGACTCTCTGGAAAATAGAAATAAGAAGATATTCAGAGTCCACAGTTGAGCCGGGAGGAAATGATAGACCTGGGATATTTACAATATTCAATAAGAAAGGATGGGGAATCAGGGAAATTAAGAGTTCGACTCGAGGGGTGTCCGTGTGCAAGAACCTGGAAACCCAGAGAAAGCCAATGACAAGGGCCACGAATTAAAAACACAGAAATGGCAAAGATAATCATCATCCAACCATTATTTCAGAACCGAAACAGGAGACACAGAGAGGATACAAAATCATGGGATGTAGAGTTCCCCACAGACCTGGAGAATGTTGAACAAATTATAAGGAAATTCTTTGCTCAAATCTGTATGGAGGCATGTTTTCTTTTTAATGTCTATTTATTTTTGAGAGAGGCTTGAGCCCCAGGTCGGGCTCTGTGCCGACAGCTCACAGCCTGAAGCCTGCTTGGGATTCTTTGTCTCCCTCTCTCTCTGCCCCTCCTCCACTCATGCTCTATGTCTCTGTCAAAAATAAACATTAGAAAAAAAAATTTTAAGTAAGTTTTTAAAAAGCTTCACAACAAAAACAGCACTATCTTTCATATGTAAAGAGTTCCCACGAATCAATAATAGCAGGGCCAATAATGCATATAAAAACGGGCAACGGGCATTTCAAACGGGTCCCCCAGAAATGGCCGTAGAAGTGAATTTTCCATACACACATTCCCAACCTCACCTGTGTTAAGAGAACTGCAAAGTAAAAGCCTTGATTTCGTACCGTATTTTCAACTAACAGTGGCAAGGACCCATAAAGCCAGGAGGGTTTTCGGAAGATATCTGAGACATCACTGGGAATATCATGGATTGGCACAGCCTCTATGGAGGACAATCAGGCACCTCTCGTCAACAGTTTCACACACACAGCCTTCTAACAACGCCAACCACAGACATTTCTTTTTATGTCCGTGCGACCTTGACGTGAACCTATGATGAAACGCACCTGGTGTGAACTTGAATCTGGAAAGATGTGCACCCACCTTCCAGGAAAAAATAAGCCTCGTGGACATCTCTCTTACACGTATACATTGCAGTCCTACTATAAGCATAAATGTCTCCTTACAGGAGAGTAGAGGGGAGCTGTGGGTGACTCATTCATAAATAAATGTATACGTGTAAGAGAGATGTCCACGAGATGATGTCCTGAAGGCTCGTTCGGGAAGAATGTGGATACCTGTGTGCTGCGTTTGTAAACCTAGGTGTTGTGTGTTAGGTAGCACTGGGACCCAGCCGTGTTGGATAACCCAGCCCTCAGCCCCCTGACAACTGGTCTACCCCAACACTTGAGATGTGTGTTAGGTCCTCTGGACTCCACACGGCCACGTTCACTTCCGCACATACCTGAGCCACGGACAAACAGAACATCAGAACTTCTGCACTTGATGCGATTCATCTCGATGAAGCCTTCCCAAGAGTATATACAAGCATGCAAGTCAGCAGCCTTCCAGTGCGTGCAGAGCCCTACACGGGGTGGGGGTGGGGGGCAGTGTTTCTCAATGTACAAAAGTCCTTGTTTATTTCGAGGAGGAAGAGTATGCTTTCCCTTCATTTCAAGCTGTTAGGAAACATGTCAGGAGATGCCCTGCCACAAGGCAGTCTTACCCCAAAGTTAAAGGGAGCTTTCACATCAAAGCAGTTAAAACATTTTGTAAAGACATTATAGGTAACAAATTCCCAACAACAACGACAACAAAAACCCACATGGAAGAATGAGGAGACTATCTGATGTAGGGGAGTATCTGAATGCAGGGGAGTATCTATGAAGTATCTAATTCAGGGGAGTATGGGAAATATCTAATCAAGGGAGTATCTGGATGCAGGGGAGTATCTGAAGGCAGGGGGGTAATCTGAGTATGAAGTATCTAATGCAGGGGAGTATCTGAATATGAAGTATCTAATGCAGGGGAGTATCTGGGTGCAGGGGAGTATCTGAATGTAGGGGAGTATGTGAATATCAAGTGTGTAATGCTGGGGACTATCTGAATGCAGGGGAGTATCTGAATATGAACCATCTGCTATAGGGGAGTATCTGATGGAGGGGAGTATCTGGATGCAGGGGAGTATCTGAAGGCAGGGGGGTAATCTGAGTATGAAGTATCTAATGCAGGGGAGTATCTGAATATGAAGTATCTAATGCAGGGGAGTATCTGGATGCAGGGGAGTATATGAATGTAGGGGAGTATCTGAATATGAAGTGTGTAATGCTGGGGACTATCTGAATGCAGGGGAGTATCTGAATATGAAGCATCTGCTATGGGGGAGTATCTGATGGAGGGGAGTATTTGGATGCAGAGGGTTATCTGGATGCACGGGAGTATCTGAAAGGGGAGTATCTGAAGGCAGGGGGCTAATCTGAGTATGAAGTATCTAATGCAGGGGAGTATCTGAATATGAAGTATCTAATGCAGGGGAGTATCTGAATGCAAGGGAGTATCTGAATATGAAATATCTAATGCTGGGGAGTATCTAAATGCAGGGGAGTATCTGAATATGAAGCATCTGCTATGGGGGAGTATCTGATGGAGGGGAGTATTTGGATGCAGAGGGTTATCTGGATGCACGGGAGTATCTGAATGCAGGGGAGTATCTGAATGCAAAGAAGTATCCCGTGCAGGGGAGTATCTGAACACTGAGAAGGCCTTGTCCCCCATGTACCAAGACCAGTGGAAGGAAACAGGGAGAGAAAGAAAATCCCAAAACTGAAAGGCTACCCTTAGGTCGGTCATTTGTGACACAGCCCCAGAAAAGGGACCCCAGCCCTACCACGGTGTCCCACAGCCTTTAGGAGTCACCCCACGGCATTGCATTTAAGGAAAAAGTACTTGGTTCCTTATTTCTTTCTTTATTAGTCTGATCTGAAAAAAAACAAAAAAACAAAACTCCTCCCAAATGAAGGAAATTCTGAGGACACTAATTGAAGGCTTGTCTCGCTGTCTCCCGGGGTCAATGGCCCAGAGCTCCCGGGATGGGGGCGGGGGTGGGGGGGACTTCAGTGGGGTCGGGATTCAAACGACTTTGTGATGCGTGGTCGGCCTTTCACAGCCCCCCGGGGGAAACCCCTAGCGGCCACGGATAAGCTGACCACGCGTCCCCTCCGAATGAACACGGGGTGTCAGTGACGTTCCTCTACCCAGCATGGTGCAAACAGGCAAAAACACATGTCAAGCGGTACATGACAGACAGTCTGAACGTGAGCACAGGCGTGGGCAGGTCGGGGCTGGATCCTGCTGGAAACACGGGGGCCGCGTTCGACGGCTGCATAGCTTTTATTTCTCCAGAAGGGTCCACTGAACTGCAAACAGACCAAAAAGAAAAGACTTTGCAAGCCGGGCCCGGTCGCCCGTGACTCTCGGCTTCCTAAAACCCCCAGAAGCAGGTGCCTCCGGGACTAGAGGCTACACGTGACCTCCAAATGCACCATCAACGGCAAAGTCTGACCCTGATCTGCTTCGGAAAGAAATTTCAAGAAATTTCACAGAACAATCAAGTGTAGCAAAAAAAAAAAAAAAAAGCTACAAAAAAAAAAAAAAAACCCCATAAAAAAACACACAACAAGCCTTCCAGAAAAGTAGCACTTCAATATCCTAAATTGGGGGCGCCTGGGGGGCTCAGTCGGTTGAGCGTCCGACTTCGGCTCAGGTCCTGATCTCACGGTCCGTGAGTTCGAGCCCCGCGTCGGGCCCTGTGCTGAAAACTCAGAGCCTGGAGCCTGTTTCAGATTCCGTGTCCCCCTCTCTCTCTGCCCCTCCCTTGCTGTCTCTCTCTGTCTCAAAAATAAATAAGTATTTGAACAATTAAAAGAACCCGTCCCCTTGACCTCATTCTGCACCAGGTGGAGACAACTGTTTAGAAGGAACTGGAACAAACCACGCGTCTCCGAAAAGGAACCTTTAACCCTTTGCTGCGCATCAGGGGGCTGAGTTCCCGGCTCCTTATGCACCGCGGGGAAAGCATCCTAACGGGCATTGAAAGAGCGTCTGAGGCCAAAGTGGGTGCCCTCTGAAGCCTGGATCCCAGCCCGGTTTATCCCGCGGCCCGGAACCAACGCCCTGGCAAGCATGGGGGCGTAAAGGTCCACATCCCACGTCCTGCATTGTCCCGGGACAACCGGGGGACGCACGGCGGAGGCAGGGGGCCGGGGCCGGGCGGACGGGACAGAAGACAGAAAGGCCTTGTGCTCACCGGGTTGGTCCGAGTTGGTGCTCTGCTGGTTTTTGGAGCTCACGTCACCTTGGTCGGCTGAAAGGAAGCAGAAAAGATGCCCCCGGGGGTGAATCCAGAGAAGGCCCCTTGGTATCCGTGAGGCTGAATCAGCCCCCCAGCGTCCCGCCTGCCCCCCAGCACCACAGGGAGCAGGAAAGGTGCAAACACAGCCCCATCCACAGGGTGGGGTGGGGGGAATCCATGGCTAACGGGGTCCCCTCGGCTTGCGCTTGGGTCTCCTTGTCATGTTCTTGTCACTTTCCAAATTTCCGTTGCTAGGCACGAAAGCAGACTCGACCTGCCCCCAGACACCCCGCCCCCCAAAACCCCACCGCGGATACGCAGCCCAAATCGACGGAATTCAAGACAAGTCCCAGCTTCGCGTGCAAAAAGCGTTTATTTCCCGACGGTGGCCTCGCTCAGGAGCGCAAGGGGCACGTTTTCGGCGACAGGGGGGCCTCAACACCCACGGCAGGTCGCAGACGAACCGCTCACGCTGGGGGGGGGGGGTGTGCCTGGAAAACGCCCACAAGGCACAGTGAGGACTCCTAGCGGGAACGTCCACGTGGGGCGAATGTTGTCGGCGACACGTAACAGGGCGTCTGAGGCTCGGGCGCGTGTGGTCACGGGATGCCAGCTTTGCAGGACGTTCCGAAGGCCTCGCGGTCGGGGGGTGCGTGGGCTGGACGCCGTGTGGCACAGGGCGGGGTCTGCGGTCTTGGGAGCAGGGCTGCGTCCTGACCCCCAGCATCCGCACGCACAAGGCGCGGGGGAGGGGGGGAGCAGGAAGCCAGGCCCCGTGGGTGGGTGGGTGGTGTTGGCTGTGATTCAGCCGGGACTTTGTCACACCCGGGTGGGCGGGGCCGCGGGACAAAACCCCAAAGCCCCGGGGCGGTTCTCCCAGATCCAGCTCTAGCCTCTTGCAAAACCCCCGGGGGTCAGTGTGGCCCGAGGCGAGGCCAACCCTGGGCAGGGAGGCCCAGGCCTTGTGGGCAGGGACGCACGGCCACATTCCCCGTCTCCAGGGGGACGCATACCTACCCTGGAAACACGGGGCACCTGTCCCCGGGCCCCCCATGCTGCAGGCCCCTGAGGGGACCCCGGATTGCACACAGGCACTTGTTCATCGTCACCTCGTGTCCCCGTGTAAGCCGTTAGAGACACTGCAGCTTTGGGGCAGGCTGGAGGGGGGGGGTCCCCAAGCCCCAGGACTATTTCTATCACACACACCGAGCACTCAGAACCCCGATCGAGGCTGTGGGGGAGCACTCAGGAGCACGGCCCAGCAGCGCCTGATTGTAGGTCCCACTGAGGGCTTTGCTCTTGGGGCCACACAGACCCTCCACTCAGACTGTCGGCCGACTGACTCCGCGATTGTAACGTCCTGGGGTTTTTAGGGAAAGGGGGGGACATTCACCCGTTTTACGAAGCCTGGTGAGAGAGACAGCTGGAAACTGCTTCCTCGGACACAGAGTGGGGGCAATGCGCCAGAAAACCCCACAAGCCGCAAAATCAGAGATGCCAAGTTGCACGGGGACGTAGAAACCCGGTGACCCTGGGGACCCTCCAGGGACCGCGGGGACAGCTCCCTGCCCTCCTGCCCGGTTGGCTAGCAAACAGGAACTCGACGGTCAGGAACGTGGTGATGTTGTACGGCCGACCCCTCAACCCCTCGCCACTCTTCCCTGGCAGTGAATTCAAGCTTAAAAGAAAATCTGCGCCTTCTTCCGCACGTCGTGAGGCTACCTACGCGTGGGACCTAAGACAACATTATGAGCCTCCGTGCCATCTGGAAGGCAGGAAACACACACCCCGGCCGGGGACGACCCCCTCACCGCGGCGACCGACTAGGCATACGGACAGGGGCAAGTGCTCGGCTCTGAGGCTTAGCGGACAAACACTGACCACACGGGAACGTCTTCGGGCCTGCACGGGGCGTTCTGTGCGTGCCTACATCCTCGGCTGGTCTGAAACGAAAGGTCGGGAAAGGAAAGAAAAAAACAAAAAACAAAAAACAAAAAAAATAAAATAAAAACAGCAAAGGTAAACTTTGCAGAGGTCTGAGGCGGGTCCAGCAAAGCCCCCGAAAGCAGCCGCCAGCTCGGACAAAGACACTGTTGGGGCTCAGAAGTATACAGCAGGCTTTCGAGACATTTTTTTCTTTTTCGCAGCAATGATTAGACACCAAAGTGCAACAGGAAGCCGAATCCGAAACGAAACCAACATCAAGGAGGAGAGGGGGGCAGGAGTGGGGAGACAAGCAGGGAGGGAGGGAAAGACAGGGGAGGGACGCCCCAGCTGCACACTCCAGCAACGCCTCAAGCATCTGCTACTAAGATGCTGAAGTGGGACCGACCACAGGCCCACATCCAAAACGGCTCTCAACAGCCCAATGTGCACCATTTGTTAGAAAAACACACTCAACCCTTAGGAACATGTCCAAATCATTAGGACCAAAGGACACATCTACCAAATTTCGTCAGCCGTGGATACTTTTCTGGGCGTCAGCTCGGAACGTGATACCAAAAAGCATTTAAATAAATTGCTATCGGGGCGCCTGGGGGGCTGATTCGGTCAAGCGTCCAACTTCGGCTCAGGTCATGATCTCACAGTTCCTGAGTTGGAGCCCCATGTTGGGCTCTGTGCTGACAGCTCAGAGCCTGGAGTCTGCTTCTGATTTAGTGTCTCCCTCACTCTCTCTCTGCCCCTCCCTTGTTCATGTTCCATCTGTGTCTCTCTCAAAAGTAAACATTAAAATTTTTTTTAATAAATTCGTATCAAGACAGCTAGCATGTGATCGACACACCTCCACGCTGAGAGAAAACTTCAGTTGGCACCCCCTTGTTCGACACTGACCTGCATGCAGACTCAAGAGACACGACAAACTCCAATGCAATAACAAAGTCCTGGAAAATCACATTCTTTAGAAACAGCCCCAAACCATGGCATCTCTTCAACCACTGGGACGCACTGGGGCCACATCCTCCTTGCAAAATGTCCAAGCCCACAGTGACATCTGGGTATGTGCTTCTTTAAACAACTATCCTGGCAACAAAACCTATAAATGGCCCCGCACAGACCCCTGGAGGGTCTAGGGACTTGTGTGCCCGATGGTGAGACCAACACAGAACTTGATCCCATAACACAGGTCGAAACACCAAAATGTCTATTCACACACTCAGAAAAAATACTCTTCTGCATTAACATCTTACGGTTTATAGAAAAATAGAACCTAATTTTGTCATAACACTGGACATTTTATGGCCACAGACAAAAATGCCTAACAACTGAAACCAGAACCCCCAGCTTCCTTTCCTTGTTATGTTTTGCCTCTTCCTTTGCTCTTTTTTTTTTTACTTTTTCTTTGTACATCTACATCAGCTAAGATCATGAACCCCATAAAAACCACAAAACAAATAAAGATTGTAAAGTCACCCGCAATCTAATTTGGCTCATGCAGAGTGGAAGACTGGATGACATTCTGGGGAAATGAATTTAGCTAGGTCCTCGCTCCCATACGTTGAGTCACGGACTGCCCTCAGCCCATTCTTCAGGAAAGGCAGCTTTTATTTTTGAAAATTGTAAATTCAACTATTCCTACCTGGGGAGATTTTGATTTTCATGCCATGCAATGACCAGAATGTTCTAAGACCCAGGAATGAGGTGCGGAGAGAATGGAGAACAGTTAGTTTTCCAAGGTCCTGATCCCATTCCAAATATTGGACAACGTCATCTCCATGAGGACTCCTGAGTACTTGCCCAAGTCCCTGTGCTTTGGCATATGGATGTCAAATAGCACCACAGCATCCAAGGGAGGACACGTCCCTTGCTAAGACAAGGTGACAGAATGCTTTGTGACATCAGAATCTGACGGGATTTGGAAACCCAGTTTGGATTTGAAGATCACCTACAGATTTTCAGGAAATCGTTGTGCCTGCACTTCCTGTGCATTCTTCCCTAGCAGGGTGCCTTCCTCCTCTCCTGGCTGAGCGTCTTCATACAGTGTGACAGAAATGAAGTTGAAACAGAAACAGAGATGCACTTCTCCTGAATCCCCAACTATTTAGCCTCTCTGCTATTTCTAGGAGAAGCAACAGGTGTTTTCATTGGTTTCCCCTCTCTCGTTCCTCGTTGCATGTCTTCCAAGAGCATTTTCTTGACCTTGGCCATCCTTCCATTTGGGCACATCCTTAACCTTGGCCAGCGGTCCACTTGGGCACGTCCTTGACCTTGGCCAGCGGTCCACTTGGGCATGTCCTTGACCTTGGCCATCCGTCCATTTGGCCACGTCCTTGACCTTGACCAGCAGTTCACTTGGGCACATCTTTGACCTTGGTCACCTGTCCATTTGGGCATCCTGGACATTCAACATTCAGGCAACCAGGCACAGTGACCTGAGCACCCCTGATGGAAGTCACCCAGTCATATGTGGTAAATAGACATAATCAGGCACTCTTAGCCTTCACTGCAAGAAGACAGTAAGGGTGCTGTTGGGGACTTTCAATTTCAGGCTATATAGAAATGGAGTTTGTGAATCTAAAAATCTGGAATGATGGGAGATTAAGGGTAGACTCCCACCCTATAGTCTAACTGTGTGTCACCATCTAATGACATCTTTTGTGAAGTTCCCCAGAGTCCTTAGGCAGTGGTCCTTGAAGATGGAAGGCGACAGCTAAGAATGAATATGTAATTGAAGCCACCAGTAGGTCGGGAGTTCAGACATCATGAGGCTCCTCCAAGGAGGAGTAGCATCCACAGTCCATGGGACCCTTGAAACCACATCAGAGCCTACCCGTCATTATTCTTGCAAGAGGGAAAGCAAGTGACCTGGACAGAGTGACCCAGAGATGCATGAACGTGAGCTACGTTCAAAACAGAAGTTACTGACGCCACAGCAAATCCTATGTAATTCAGGGACTCTTGCATATATGGTCCCAAAACACCCAACAGTGCAATTCCAATCCCTATGTCAGTAAGTGAGGCACTGTCTACAGTCACCTATAAATTTTATATCCCATCCAAGAACCCTCTCAACTACCTGTTGGTACGGGATTGTACCAGAAAAGGAATCAGTTGCCCTGTGTTTCGATTTTAATTTCCTTGGGTGGAGAAAACAATATGGCGGCCCCCCAGCCATCGCTCTTGTCCAAAGGATGATGAGGTGGCCGCGATCGTAAGTAACGACGAACAAATGTTTCTAAACCCTAACATTTCTTCAACCAACCCGTCAAGACTTTGACACACAGCCTTACGAATCCTTACAAAAGGCCCTTGGCGCGCAGATGACCACCTCCCCATTTCACAGACGGAAAACCCAAAACGACAGGGGTGGTTAGTGACTTCCAAATTTACAGCGATTTCCTGAACTATCAGCAGCCTTGCACATGTCTCATGCCAACCAGACTTCTGGTTTGTTTTAGTTTTAAGAAAGCACAGATTTCCAGTTAGTAAGGCACAAAAGAAAGGAAGCTATTGCGAAAACCTTACCGTTTTCTTTGAAGCACAATTTTTTCTTCTGGTAGGCGATAAAGCTAGAAATTGCCCCAGCCACGGCCACCACCACGGCCCCCACGATGCCAGGGACCACCCCAGGGGAGTCAGCTGTGGGAAGAAGCACAAGGCACCGTTACTGGGGACCCCGTGACCACAGGGTGACCGTGGAGGAAACCCCACTCCTGAGCCTTGCCCAACTCCCACCTCCAATCCATGTGCATGACACGAAGGGCCAGCCACACTGCTCCCCGAAACTCCCATCGGGAATTGGAATCTGTTTGACTACGGGCACCATTTTGGATGGGACACCCTGACTCCTCTCCTGCCCTAACTAAGGCCAGTGCTCGGGTCCCAACAGTTCAACGTGGAAACTCTCAGGGGGGGCAACACGGCCGACCGTGCGTGGTGCCCCTCTGGGACCAGTCCGAGGTCATGTGGCATCACCGTCTCCACGCATTTTCTGGAAATCAAAGCCGCTGAACCCCTCTGTATGTTCCGTCTGATTTGCCAGGACGGTGTTCCCGTTCATTCCCAGAGTGGGCGTTGGGACATCCATTGTCTGCTGCCCTTGCACATGGGCGTTCCTGCTTCTCGGGATTTCAGACTCAGCGGGGACTCGTCCCCCTCGGCTCTGCTGGTTGTCAGTCCTTTGCACTGGGACTGAACCACCCCAACGCCTCTCCTGAGCCCCCGGCTTGCAGAAGGCAGCCTCCCCAGTCATGTGGGGCGATTCCTTAGAATCAATCTCTTCCTGTGTATCTGTACCCATATCTGTAGATAGATGGATCCCAACGGTTCTGTTCCTCTGAGGAACCCGGGGCAAGACTGCTGGCATTCCTTCTTAGGGCACTCTGGGAAGACGAACTTAAAATGCAGGTCACGTCGACACCCCTGGGCTGTGTCCCCGAAGGGCGGTCAGCCAGCTTTTCAGCTGAGCGCTTGGGGCGTGTGTGGCTCGGACCAACCACCAGCTTCGGTGCCCCGTGTGCCAGCATCTTTAGGATGACACAGCCAGCACGACAAGTGTGGTCTTGAGCAGCCCATTCTGCTGTCTCTCAACAGCGTGTGTGAGAAACTCCAGGCATCAGAAACCAGGGATACCTACCCTGCTCCTCCCCATCAGGCCTCGGGCCTCCACCGCCGGGGCCATCGCCACCGCCCCCTGCAACGGAGAAACAGGCTGGCAGATGAGTTGCGTCAGGCAGATTTTTGGTAAAGACAAACTCCCACTGAGGATCAACTCCCGGGACCTCGAGCTGCGAAGGGAACTTGGGAATGACCTTGCAGAGACAAGGCTGGGCACACCTGTCCTTTCCCGTTGTTGAGCGGGGACGTCCCCACTTGGCTAAAGGGAACTTCGGGCTTGCCCCCATGCACCTGACTGAGACCACCGCTCCCATGGTGGACTCCAGGAGACCTAGTGAGTCCTGGCTGCCTCAGGCCTCTGGCCCCTCTCGCTGGGCTCAGCAAGGATCCCAGCCAGGGCCTCGGAGCCCACCTGAGACCCAGCCCCTGGCTACGAGGAGATCGAAGGCACATCCCTGTTGACTCCCGGATACGTACAGGGGACCCTTGAACAACGAAAGGGGATTAGCAGCGTCTGCTCCCTGTGTGGTTGAAAATCCGTGTACGTGGGGCTCCTGGGGGGCTCAGTCGGTTAAGCATCTGACTCTCGATGGCAGCTCAAGTCATGATCTCATGAGACTGAGTCCTGAGTTGGGCTCTGTGCTGACGGCATGGAGCCTGCTTGGGATTCTCTCTCTCTCTCCCTCTCTTTCTGCCCCTCCCCTGTTCAAACCCCTGCCCCCGTCTCTCTCTGTCTCAAAATGGGTGGAAAACTAAAGAAAGAAAGAAAGAAAGAAAGAAAGAAAGAAAGAAAGAAAGAAAGAAAAGGAAAGAAAGAAAGGAAGAAAAAAAAGGAAGAAAGAAAGAGAAAGAAAGAAAGAAGGAAAGAAAGAAAGAAAGGAAGAAAGAAAGAAAGAAAGAAAGGAAGGAAGAAAGGAAGAAAGAAAGAAAGAAAGAGGAAGAAAGAAAGAAAGAAAGAAAGAGGAAGAAAGAAAGAAAGAAAGAAGGAAAAAAGAAGGAAAGAAAGGAAGAAAGGAAGAAAGAGAAAGAGAAAGAAGGAAAGAAAGAAAGAAGGAAAGAAAGAAAGAAACAAAGAAAGAAAGAAACAAAGAAAGAAAGAAGGAAGGAAAGAAAGAAAGAAGGAAAGAAAGAAAGAAAGAAAGAAGGAAAGAAAGAAAGAAACAAAGAAAGGAAGAAAAGGAAAGAAAGGAAGGAAGGAAGGAAGGAAGGAAGAAGGAAAGAAAGAAAGAAAGGACGAAAGAAAGAGAAAGAAAAAGAAGGAAAGAAAGAAACAAAGAAAGGAAGAAAGAAAGAAAGGAAGAAAGAAAGGAAGAAAGAAGGAAAGAAAGAAGGAAAGAAAGGAAGAAAGAGAAAGAAGGAAAGAAAGAAAGAAGGAAAGAAAGAAAGAAAGGAAGAAAGAAAGAAAGAAAGAAAGAAGGAAAGAAAGAAAGAAAGAAAGAAGGAAAGAAAGAAAGAAACAAAGAAAGGAAGAAAGAAGGAAAGAAAGGAAGGAAGGAAGGAAGGAAGGAAGAAGGAAAGAAAGAAAGAAAGGACGAAAGAAAGAGAAAGAAAAAGAAGGAAAGAAACAAAGAAAGAAAGGACGAAAGAAAGAGAAAGAAAAAGAAGGAAAGAAACAAAGAAAGAAAGGAAGAAAGAAAGGAAGAAAGAAGGAAAGAAAGAAGGAAAGAAAAAATTGGTGTACAATTTTCGATTTCCCAAAAACTTAACTACGAATACCCTACTGTTGACAGGAAGGTTTACCGAACACATAAACAGTCGACACGGTATTCTTAGAATAAAGGGAGCAAGGGAAAACAAAATGTAATTAAGAAAGTCGTCAGAAAGAAAATGCATTTGCAGGACCGTGCCGTATTTACTGAAATAAGGGCACGTGTAAGTGGACCCGTGGAGACAAACCCGTGTTGTTCAACGGTCAAGAATATGTTAAGACAAAGTACGTGTAAATTCATATGTAAATATACGTAAATATACCGTAAATGTAACCAACATGTAAATACACATAAATGTAAGGTAAATGATAACAAACACACATAAATATATTCTACTTACTATAAACACATATATTACTATACTTACTTTATATTACCATTTTTACTCATTTATGTAATATGTAGTATATTTAAGGACTGTTTTGGACCCTATTCCAACCTAAGATTTTAAAGCAAGAGGTAGAGGGGCCCCTGGGTGGCTCAGTCGGTTAAGCATCCGACTTCGGCTCAGGTCACCATCTTACGGTTTGTGAGTCGGAGGCCCGCGTCAGGTGAGCGCGAGCCCGGCTTCGGGATTCACTCTCTGCCCCCTGTGAGATTCTCTGTGTCTCTGCCTCTCTGCCCCTCGCTCACTCACGCTGTCTCTCTCAAAAGAAGAAAAAGTGGGGCGCCTGGGTGGCTCAGACCTTACTTCATCCGCAGCACCAAACAGTCACCGACAAAACAGGTGATTGGTGCATCCAGGAAACGTCAAGAAAGGCCTGTCTGGCCGGCTTCCAGCCCGTGCATACGGCGGGTAGCTGCCTGCGGTCAACACAGCTCCCGGGGACCAGCCCCCGTGGAGCACGTCTTACGGTCCACAGCCTTGATGCATCTGCATCACTGAGTGCTATGAGCCTAGACCCCGCCGTGATTCTGCACAACAGGTGGGTGACAGGGAGGAAAGAGAAGAAGTCATCGTTCTACCTGCATCTGAGGCTCCATCGAGGAGATCGGAATCCGAGAAGCCACCTAGGAGAGAAAAACACAAGTGTTATGTGCTATCCTGGGACTGTCAGGAGGGTCTCGATGTCTCGGAACAAAAGAAAACACCATCAGGATCAAAAGCAGAGCGGGGACAGGCGCAATCCAACAGGGAGTATACTTTCTGGAAGAAATGTCTCCAGTATGCAATGACAATTTAATTCCCAATTCTATTTTAAGCTCCTGAAGTTAGCCTCACCAAAAACTCTGCTACAGAGCCTGAAAAAGACTCCAAAAAAACAAAAAACAGAAAAAGGAAAACATATAGCAATCTTTTGGATGAATATACATGAAATGATCCCAAAGGAACCTCAGTAATAGCCCTACCTGTTCACTCCCCCCATTACTGGTGACACATTTTGTTCACGTCTCGACTCTGGACTCGGCCACGAGACTCAGAGGTTAAGTTGTCAAAATGGAAGCCAAGCCAGTAGTTTAAAGTAGCCTCCGTTGGGCCGGGTGGTCTTGCCCATTGAGAGGGGCTCACCGAAGCTCGTGGCACAGTGACCTCAGTCATCCAGACAAGCCAACCCCAGAGGACCCACCCACTGACCACAGACACAGGACAGCCAAGCCCCGCCCAGACTCAAGCCCCGCCCAGACTCAAGCCCCGCCCAGCCAAGCCCCGCCCAGACTCAAGCCCCGCCCAGCCCAGCCCCGCCCAGACTCACGAGACAGAACGATTAAAAAAATTTTTGGCCACATTGGGTTTGGGGATCCTTTGTTAAGGGTCAATAGCTAGCTGATACACATCAAATTTAATGCATCAGTTTCACGAAACCTATCATGATGAAATACGGGTCATTCCACAAAGCCACATACTTTGTAGGAGGACATCCTTCAGCGTATGACGTGAGACTCACGGGTTAAAAGAAAAAAATATATATATATGACCACATGCATTGACAAGCACCTGGCCCTGATAAAACTGAATATGTCCTGGGCTTTCTACCCAAGGCAAAATGATTCCAATACAAGAGGAAGGAAAGAGAAAATGTAAGTATAAAAACATAAATATATACACGCGATCAAGAAACCATTTGCCAGTAATATGATAGTCTTTTCATAAAAGCTAAAAAACAAAGGCAAAATTATTAACAGGTAATAGGATTCTTCATTAAGTGGCTAGTGAGGAGCGATGTACAAAATTCATTTCTGGGTTACAGAAATGAGCCCCAAAATAGCGGAGATTAAATGTGTCCACAGAGGGGCACCTGGGGGGCTCAGTCGGTTGAGCATGTGACTCGGGCTCAGGTCATGATCTCATGGTCCATGAGTGCGAGCCCTGCATTGGGCTCTGTGCTGACCGCTCGGAGCCCGGAGCCAGCTTCGGATTCTGTGTTCCCCTCTCTCTCTGTCTGCCCCTCCCCTGCTCACACTGTCTGTCTCAAAAATAAATAAACATTAAGAAAAAGCAAACATCTTTTCGAAAGCTGCTTTCCACTCCTGGAAACCCCACAGGACTTTGCCCCGCGGAGCCCACGTGGTGCCCAGGCCACCGTGAAATGAGCGCCTCTCTGAAAGGGAGCCCACTATCCTCTGAGAAACGCCCAGCGGCCCTGAAGGGGAGGGAGTCTTACCGGAAGATCCAGGCTGCTTGGGGTCTGGGTTAGGCTTCGGTTTGGGTGGTTTAGGCGGTACTGGGTCGTCTGTTTGTAAAAGATAAGCGTTGCATTTATGAGCACTTTGCAGTCAGCAAACACACACACACACACACACACACACACACGAAAAAAAAGAAAACCAAGGAAAAGGCATCAGTTCACCTCCGCCTGGTTTCCCAAACAGCTACGAATTAGCGTGTGCCCTTTCTCAGGGTGGGGACCCCGGGACACAGTCCCCTGCCCATTTCTTTCCCAGTGTCAGTACTCACCCTCAAGAGAACTGGGCCCTTCCCACGCTTCTGTAAGTTTCCGACAGAAACTGAAGCAGATGTCTAGACCGGCTGCGGAATTCGCAGGACCCAGCCCAAAGGAAAACGCGGGGCCCACGGTTCAAACTGGACTGAGCATTTCAATATGGCGGCCACAAGCCAGGCTGGGCTCTTGGTGAGTGTGTGCACGGGTCACATGCCTGAGCTCACACCGTCACCCCAAAGACGGTGAGCCCCGTTGAAGAATAAACGCCAGGTCCACACAGGGGCAAACCACACACCCAACAGCAATGGCCAACAAGGACAGGCCGTCGCCTGCGTTTTGGGGGGTGACAGCCATCGCTTGCTTCCGAGAGACGACGCTCGTGGGAATGATACTCATGCGGCGATCGGAAGGACCGTCAGCCACACGGGAGACTTCCGAAAACCATACTTACGGCTTCCTCCCCCGCCGAGGGCGTCTTCCAAGTTCAAGTCCGAACTGTCTGCAAGGGAAATGTGTCATCAGCCCCGAGGCTCCGGGGAGGAATTCAGACCCCTACACAGACAGAGAAGACCCTGCTTCCCCAGCTCCCTAAACACTTTTCCTGGCCCCAGTCTCACCAAGGTCAGAACGTCAGAGCCGCATTCCTGACCCGTCACATGAAAAGAGCCACGGGCGAACCCAAGCCCCCAAGAGTGGCCACAGCCTCGGGGGAGGCAAGGCTCGGAGCGCTGGGGACAGACATGTGACACCGTGTGTGGGCGGCCGTGCACCTGCGATGGGCGTCTCCAGGCCCAGACGTGCGGGACCACCCGACGGGAGCCTCCCTGATGACCCAGGTGGCCTGCGTGTTCCGAACCCTTTCCGAGCTGCAGCTACGTCTAGGGGTTGCAACGCTCTCTGGTCCCACACCCTTTGGCAGCTGGTAACCCACAAGGACGTCAGCCCTGGTTTCTGCAGAGAAACCAGGGGGCCCACGGGGTTCACCAGCAGCTCTGGGGGCCGACGGGGGGGGGGGGGGGACGGCGGGGATCTGTCCCGTGCCCGCCAGGGACGTCCGCCTCTTACCTGTGCCGGGCTTCTTGGGGGGCGCTGTGGGTTTCTTGTTACTGTCTAAAGAGAAAAGACAGTCTGTGAGCGAGACTGCTCGGGAACTCTGAGCCCGCTGAGGACCCGCCATTAACAGGTGTCGAGCAAGGTTTTCACTGAGACCAAGAGCATGTATACGGTGTATACGAAGGCATTGACCCCCGTACAGGCTGTGCTATACTTAACTACGTGCGGGTAAAACTCACTGTCCTGTGTGAGCCTAAATTTTAACATTACCTCCCACTTGTCACAGCTACGAAATTTTAAGAGCACTCACCGTCGAGGGCATCCGACAAATCGAAATCCTGGCCTACGAGGCAAAAAAGAAAAAAAAAAAGTCTGATTACGTATAAGAAACGTACAAACGTGAAAATTAACGAAATACACAGAAAGGGGCTGATGGGTTTTGTGAGGTTGCTGGCTTTAAAATTTTTTTTTTAACGTTTACTTATTTTTTTTTTACTTTTTTTTTTTAATGTTTTATTTATTTTTGAGACAGGGAGAGACAGAGCATGAACAGGGGAGGGTCAGAGAGAGGGAGACACAGAATCCGAGGCAGGTTCCAGGCTCCGAGCCGTCAGCACAGAGCCCGACGTGGGGCTCGAACTCATGGACCGCGAGATCGTGACCTGAGCCGAAGTCGGACGCTCAACCGACTGACCCCCCCCCCCAGGCGCCCCTGGCAGCTTTTTAAAATGTAGGACCAGCTGGGGCTTCTCATCTGGCCCCCATGTCCACATTCACACCCCGAAAAGTAAGACATCGGGGGACGTTCGAAACGGCAATGATCTTAAAACGTAGCTGCAGTTACGAGAGTCAGAAAACGTGCTGATTTGGTCCGAGCCTGATTCATGAACAGCAGACCCCTTGCATTAAATGAGTAACGAGTTCCCACATGATGGAAAACACACAGAGGGAAAACTCGCGCCTCATGTGACCCACGTCTGTGACCCTGTGACCACACAGCCGAACTATGCTTCCTGCAGAATCAGCAGACAACCCACAGAACACACACAAAAATATTGCTTAAGCTCCCGGGTCCCCGAGAAGGGGGGAAAGTGCCCTGATGTGCCTTGTTCTTTGATCCCGTTGCTACCGCGTTTATTGAAACCATTTTAGTGCTGTTGTTCAGAAGCCATTTCTGATGGGCTGCAGGAGAGGAAAGGGGACGAGCCTTGGAGAAGCCTGATCGGGCTGTCCGGTCAGCTGTAAGGCCAGTGACGGTACCTGTGAGGTCAGAATGTTAAGGGGCACCAGCCCCAGCTCAGGAAGTGCTAGACATTTCAGGCTGCACGAACATCCCCGGGAGCCAGGTCAGGGTGGGGAGATGTTCGCTTCTATGCGACGTGTGACCCAGGCTGGGGTCTGTGATTGTCCCCTCTGTCGTGTGTGTGTGTGTGTGTGTGTGTGTGTGTGTGTGCATGTGTGTGCGCACATGTGCAGGCGTGTGTAGGTGTGGTTTGTGTGTGTGCATGTGTACATGCACGTGCATGGTCTGTGTGCATATGTGTGGATATATACGTGTACGTGGTCTGTGCACTTGTGTGTGGATATATACACACGTGTGCATAGTCTGTGTGAGTGCATACGTGTGTATGCATGTGCACATGTGCGTGCATGGTCTGTGTGCATATGTGTGGATATATACGTGTGCATGGTCTGTGTGTGCATGTATGTGTAGATATATACACACATGCACATGGTCTCTGCGTGTGCATGTGTGTACATGTGTACACGTGTGCACGGCCTCTGTGTACATGCATGTGTGTGCCTATATACACATGTGTGCATGGTCTGTGTGCGCATGTGTGGATATATACAGACGTGTGCATATGTGTGTATACATGTGTACATGCGTGTGCATATATATGTCTGCATGGTCTGTGTGTGCATGTGTGGATATATCCACACGTGTGCACGGTCTGTGGGCGTGCATATGTGTGTATGCATGTGTACATGCATGTGCATGCTCTGTGTGCATATGTGTGGATATATACGTGTGCATGGTCTGTGTGCGCATGTGTGGATATATACAGACGTGTGCACGATCTGTGGGCGTGCAAATGTGTGTATGTGTGTGTACATGTGCGTGCATGGTCTGTGTGCATACGTGTGGATATATACATGTGCATGGCCTGTGTGTGCATGTGTGTGTGGATATATACACATGTGCACATGGTCTCTGCGTGTGCATGTATACACGTGTGCACAGCCTCTGTGTGCATGCATGTGTGTGTGCCTACATACACATGTGTGCATGGTCTGTGTGCGCATGTGTGGATATATACAGATGTGTGCACGGTCTGTGCGCATGCACATGTGTGTATGCATGTGTACATGCGCGTGCATGCTCTGTGTGCATATGTGTGCATATATACATGTGCATGGTCTGTGTGTGCATGCAGGCTGACTGTAACCATCGACTCATCGACTCAGAACTCGCTAATAAAATGCTGCCTCCTCACCCTGCACAACCTGCCGGGGCAGCTCCTTGAGCTCGTGGGTCCCCTTGGTGCCCCTGCTGCTGACCCCACGTGGCCTCCACACAAACCCTGTAAGAGCAGACGAAGCAGGGGTGGGGGCACCCTGCCAGCCAGCACCCTCCAGCCCCCCACAGCCCCAGGCTGCCCTCTCTGCCGTGGTTCTCCCCCAGAACCCTCTGCAATGCACACCACACAGAAGGTCCCCATACTGTCGCCAAAACAAAGTCTGGAGCCCGCTGCTCCCAGGACCCCAAGGTCAGCCAAGGGCAGGTCTCACGGCGCACGGGCAAAGGAGCGATGCCCCCTTTCCACCCTGCTCCCCACCCCCCTTGTGCACGCAGAACCCCCTCGAACCCCAGAGCAAGAGCTTGGCTGCCAGCTGTTGCACGATTGTGCAGATGTCTGCAAAAGTCACGCACACACATCGAGATCCGCTGAAACCCCCACAGGAACCGGCAAGAAATGCAATGATTCAACAGCCAGCACTCGACGGCCAGGAACACCGCCCAGTGTATTTCCAGCCTGACTTAATCTATCCGTCTACACAGCCCCCGCCGCGCTGCCTGCTCCCCAGACTGCCTCCCGGGGCCGACGGAGCCGGAGGAAACAGCAGCACGTGGGGCCGCCAGGCCCGACCACGCGGAAGGGAGCCTGGGCCCCGGGGCCCGCACTCGGGCACAGAGACCCCGTCCAGGAGGAAGCCGGCCGCTGTGAACAAAGCCTGTGCCTCCCCAGACGCCCAACACCCCTCACGGCTGCAGATGTTCGGGGGACCCAGGGTGACTCACACGGGGCGAGGCCACGCCTGGCAGGACACATGCATGAGTCACCCCCACGGCACCTCCCTCCTGCAGTCCCTCCCGACTCACATCGGTGTCACATGGGGACACAGGCCCAGCCACACGCAGTCCCCGAGCCGCCCCCCGCCCCCGGGCAGGTGGAATATGGAGTAAGTTATACACATACGTTTGGAATAAGTTTTATACATACGTACATATACGTAGAACATAGGATTCTACGTAGAACTTAAATTATAGACGTATACGTGGAAAACGTTATACATATTTACATACGCATACGATATAGAATTATATGTAGCATATAGATTTACAGACATATATTTGAAATAAGTTATTGGGGCGCCTGGGTGGCTCAGTCGGTTGGGCGTTCGACTTCGGCTCAGGTCACGATCTCGCGTTCCGTGAGTTCGAGCCCCGTGTCAGGCTCTGTGCTGACAGCTCAGAGCCTGGAGCCCGTTTCACATTCTGTGTCTCTCTCTCTCTCTGCCCCTCCCCTGTTCATGCTCTGTCTCTCTCTGTCTCAAAAATAAATAAATGTTAATAAAAAATTAAAAAAAAAAAGAAGAAATAAGTTATGTATATTCACATGTATACAGAATATAAAATTGTATATAGAACATGGAATGAGTCATATACCTATATGTGGAATAACTCCTATATATTCACATGTATATAGAATAAAAAATTCTATGTAGAACATGGGTTCTACATAGAACATAGATTATAGACATATATTTGTAAATATACACCTACATGTATAGAAAACAAGATTGTATATGGAATGCGAAATAGATTATAGACATATTTAGAATAAATTGTATATGCTCACGTACATATAAATATGGAATTACACGTAGAATCTGGAAGAAATAATATACATATTTGGAAAAAATTCGCTATATTCACATATATAAAATATAGAATTATATATGGAATATGGAATAAATTATAGACATAATTTGGAATAAATTTTATATGTATATTTACATGGAAATACATATATCCTATTATATTCTAACTATATCTAATATGTAACGATTCTATATACGTAATACATATTCTAAATATATCTGTTCTATATTCATATATATTTCTATATAGAATACAGAATTCCATATACAATATGTAATGAGTTATAGATATTAATTTAGAATAAATTGCATTTATATTTACATAAAGCAATATATATAAATATACTTACAATAATAAATGACAACAATTGCAAATTATATAGGTTATACACAGACCTTATAAATCCTATAGCCAAATTATATCTAAACTAGAAGTCACTTACACAAAGAAAATTACAATAGGAACAAAAGATATTTATAATGTATTATAGAAACTGCAAATTATCTGATTTATAATTATACAGAGAAGTTATAAATCATATAAGCAAATATATAGGATTAATTAAAAAAATGTTTTGTAGCATTTATTTATTATTGAGACACAGAGAGACAGAGAATGAACGGGGGAGGGTCAGAGAGAGAGGGAGACACAGAATGGGAAGCAGGCTCCAGGCTCCGAGCTGTCAGCCCAGAGCCCGACGCGGGGCTCGAACCCACCAACCCTAAGATCGTGACCTGAGCCGAAGTCGGGCGCTCCACTGAGTGAGCCACCCAGGCGCCCCACAAAAGTACAGAATTAGAACAGAAAGCAAGTCGGGAAAGCAAGCCTCACATCCTCTGTCCCACCCCTTTCTCTCTGCCCCTCCCCTGCTCACACGCACACACACTCTCTCTCTCTGCAAAATAAATAAGCATTAAAAAAACACGTAAATCACACGCGGCTTGCTGGCCCTGCTGGCCTGGACCCTCCACTCTCTCCCCGCTGTGGCTGCTTCCAGACCATCTCCACCGCCCCCTCCCCCCGGGGCAGGGGAGGCATGGCTCCCCACAGGGCGAGCTCCTATCTGACTCCCAGCCCCCAAGGGTGCTCCCTCCCACTGCTCCCTGCACCCCCCCCCCCCGCACCTGGACTGGCCCCAAATGACCCCTTAGACGAGCGCAGACATTATCAGCTCACGGAGCCGTCTACGGCTCCAGAAACTGGCCCGAGGTCCCAAAACAGACTGGACGTTTGTGCCTATTAATTACATGATTCATGCAGGTTACACGGTACGAAGTGTGGGGGACGCTGAATGAGTGGGTACTCGCCCCATCGTTGCTCCTGGGGGATTTGCGCGGTTACCTTCTCCCGCCTTGGGTCATGCGTCCACCAGAGCATCCATCCGCGACCCTGTCGTGCATTACCTCGAGAACTCCTATTCGTACCTCAAAGCCCCGAGAAAATGCTGCCTCCTCCAGGAAGCCCTCTGTCACTCCCCCTGGGTGTAGACTGACGCATTTCCTCGCGAATTCTCAACTCGGGCTGCGGGTGATTTCCTAAGCACGGACGCTCAGGCCATGCTCCAGGCCAATCAGATCAGAGACTCTGTGAGCCGGGACCCAGGCGCCGGTGTCTGAAAGCCCACCGGCATCGCAGGCCTTTAATTCCTTCAGATGCCTTGTCCCTCGCCTCTGATCCCTTGGTCCAGACTCTGCCAACAGCCCGTGTCCCTCCAGCTGGGTCTGCACGCCACCCGTCACCGAGGGGATCTTGCAGAGCCAAGTGCGAATGTGCACCTGTCTCCTTGCAACCCTCCAGGAGAGTTTCACACACACGTCCTGGCAACCGAGGCCGCCCGTCACGTACCCCTGGGGTTCCACAGCCAGAAATAAGCTGTGTCCCTGCAGCATTCTGTCTCCTCAGCCCACACACAAGCTACCTGAGACCTCCCCACGGCCCCACCGGCTCCCATACGTTCCTTTGCTGTTTTCAAGCCACTGCCCCAGCCTGAAAAGCCCTCTCCCCCCTTCAGGCTTCTGTTGCTATGATGGTCTATGCAGGGCGCCCAGGGTGGTCTCCACCTGCCAGGAGCTCTCTCTGGCCTCTCTGGGGGACACTGGTCCCTGCTCCCCTCAGCACACCGCACCAGAAGGGGTACCTTCCCCGCCACTCGCCAGGCAGAGAACAGACGATGGGGACCAGGGATTTCTTCTGCAGGCGCCCGAGCCAACAGTGTGGAGAGAATACAGATGCCACTGGACATTCGATCTGTGCTGACGGAAGGCAAGCGGGAGAGCCAGTGGCTGGCTGTGTGGGTAAGCGGACACATGGATGGGTGAGTGGGCTTGTGGGTAGATGGGTGAGCGGATGGATGTGTCAGACAAATACATAAAGGTAGGTGGATGGATGGGTAGACGAGTGGATGGGTGGGTATTTTGATGAATGGATGGCCAGGCACATAGCTGGACAGACAGATGGGTGTATGGATGGATGGGTGGATGGATGGACGGATGGATGCACAGATGGATAGGTATGTGGGTAGGTGCGTGGATAAACAGGTAGGTGGCTGGCTGGCTGGCTGGCTGACTGGATGGATGGATGAATGGATAAGTGGATGGATGGATGGATGGATGGAGGGGAGGGATGAATATAGGGGAAGGATGGATGGATGCATGGATGGTTGGTTGAATGGGTGGATGGATGGAGGGGAGGGATGGATGGATGGATGGATGGATGGATAGATGGATGGATGGATGGATTGATAGATGGATGGATGGATGGATGGTTGAATGGATGGGTGGCTGGGTGGATGGAAAGATGGGTGGGTGGGTGGATGGATGGATGGATGGATGGATGGATGGATGGATGGACAGGTGGACAGGTGGATGGATGGATGGGAGAACAGTTGGATGGATGGATGGATGGATGGATGGATGGATGGATGGATAAATGGGTGGGCTGCTGGACAGAAGGATGGATACATGAATGTGTAGATGAAAGAAATGATGGACGGATGGATGGATGTATGGGTGGTTGGATGGATGGATGGGTGAGTGGGTGGGTGGATAAGTGGATGGATGATGGATGGGCAGATAAGTGGATGGGTGAATGGATAGGTGGATGGTTGGATGGGTAGATGGATGAATGGATGGGTGGCTGGGTGGACGGAAAGATGGGTGGGTGGGTGGATGGATGGATGGATGGATGGATGGACAGGTGGACAGGTGGATGGATGGATGGGAGAAGAGTTAGACAGATGGATGGATGGATGGATGGATGGATGGATGGATAAATGGGTGGGCTGCTGGACAGAAGGATGGATACATGAATGTGTAGATGAAAGAAATGATGGACGGATGGATGGATGTATGGGTGGTTGGATGCATGGGTGGATGGGTGCGTGGATGGGTGGTTGGATGGATGGATGGGTGAGTGGGTGGGTGGATAAGTGGATGGATGATGGATGGACAGGTGTATGGGCAGATAAGTGGATGGGTGAATGGATAGGTGGATGGTTGGATGGGTAGATGGATGGATGGATGGTTAGATGGGTGGATGAGTGAGTGGATGAACTGATGGATGGATTGATGGATGGATGGGTGGATGGATGGACGATAGATACATACATACATACATACATACATACATACAATGATAGATGGATGGGTGGACAGATTGACAGAATGGATGGAAAGCCAGGACGGATGGACAAATAGCTACCTGGGTGGTAGACACATGGCCAAGAGACATAGAGCAGCCTGTCTCCAGGGGCTCCCAGGTGGAGGTGTACACGTCTCCTTGCTCTGAAAGCAGCTGGACTCATCACCGCAAATCGTGAGCATATATCAGCCACCAGGAAAGGAGGGTCACAACACAGGGAGCCGGCCTGGGGTTGGGGAAGGGATCGGGGACAGGGAATACAGACAGGAACTCGAGCCTTAGCTGAGCACCCTGTGCCCTGCTGCTAGACAGGAAGCTCCTGTGTGTACCTCTTGGGATGCCAGCACCACCTTCCCTAAGGTGCCACGCCCGAGCCTCTCTCCAAGTCAGGCGTACGTAGACAACAGCTTCCAAACCAGCTCCCTCTGGTTGCACGCGTGGTATCTCCAGTGCTCTCTGTATCTGGAACCTCTCCTTATTTTCTCCTCGCCGTACGTGTCCTCCTTCACTCTTACCTTTTGTGATATGGCCATTTGCCCAGACTCTCAGATGGAAGAGCCCCCCTTCACTCCTGCCAGCTCCTTCCTCACATATTGTATCCGTCACCAAATCCTGTTGATTTCATCTTCTGAATCTTTCTCGATTCATGCTCCTTTCTCCATTTCTGCCTTGTTTTTGTTTGTTTGAGACTCATACCCGTCCCCCTAACATTTTTCTCAGAGAAATGCAAGAGCCCTTAACTACTCTCTGCCCTGACTTGTGAGGCCCTTTTAGGAGGGCTGGGCACTCCTTCTCTGAATACTTCACGTTTTAATGCACAGGAGAAAATACACACAGGGTCGCAGAGGAAGCCAGTTGTATTAAGCCAGTTCCCTGTCCTGATGCCTGAGCGAAGGTTGCACCTGCAGACCAGCTCAGTGACCCTCAGGTTCTCAGAGAACCTCCGAGGTTCTCAAGCCTGGCCCCACAGCGGGGTCCCCTGAGAGTCTGGAGGAATCACTCTTGCCCAGCCCCATCTGTGTAATCTGGTTTATGCTGGATGGCAAGGCCAGAGCCTTGGGGCCACCTGGGCTCAGGTGTTGGAAGCTGCACTGAGATCTCCAGGTGTGGCTGCATAGACCACAGAGGGAGATGCCTTTCTCAGTAATGTGGCTTCACAGGGAAAAACAGGACATTGTCCTATATTTAGAGAAACTTAACTCCCCTGAATCCTGTTGGGAACTTATCCAAGACCAGTCACCGAGGCCTCTCCAACTCCTCATGGATTCTATATTGTGTCCACCCACCCATCCATCCGTCATCCATCTGTTCATCCATCCAACCCATCTATTCTATCTATCTACCTATCTATCCACCTCAACATCCATCCATCCATATATCCTCCCATCCATACATCTATCCATCCGTCATATCTATCTATGTATCTATCTATCCATCTATCCATCCATATCTATCTATCTATCTATCTATCCATTCACCCATCCATCATATCTATCTATCTATCTATCTATCTATCCATCCATATCTATCTATCTATCTATCCATCCATATCCATCTATCTATCTATCTATCCATCCATATCCATCTATCTATCTATCTATCTATCCATTCACCCATCCATCATATCTATCTATCTATCCATCCATATCCATCTATCTATCTATCCATCATATCTATCTATCTATCTATCCATCTATCCATCCATATCTATCTATCTATCTATCTATCCATTCACCCATCCATCATATCTATCTATCTATCTATCCATCCATATCTATCTATCTATCTATCTATCCATCCATATCCATCTATCTATCTATCTATCTATCCATTCACCCATCCATCATATCTATCTATCTATCTATCTATCTATCCATCCATATCCATCTATCTATCTATCCATCATATCTATCTATCTATCTATCCATCCATTCACCCATCCATCATATCTATCTATCTATCTATCTATCTATCTATCTATCCATCCATGCATCCATTCACCCATCCATTATATCTATCTATCTATCCATCCATATCTATCTATCTATCTATCTATCTATCCATCCATTCACCCATCCATCATATCTATCTATCTATCTATCTATCTATCCATCCATATCTATCTATCTATCTATCCATCCATATCTATCTATCTATCTATCTATCTATCCATCCATATCTATCTATCTATCTATCTATCTATCTATCTATCTATCCATCCATCCATTCACCCATCCATCATATCTATCTATCTATCTATCCATCCATGCATCCATTCACCCATCCATTATATCTATCTATCTATCCATCCATATCTATCTATCTATCCATCCATTCACCCATCCATCATATCTATCTATCTATCTATCCATCCATATCTATCTATCTATCTATCCATCCATATCTATCTATCTATCTATCTATCTATCTATCTATCCATCCATTCACCCATCCATCATATCTATCTATCTATCTATCTATCCATCCATTCACTCATCCATTACATCTATCTATCTATCTATCCATCATATCTATCTATCTATCTATCTATCTGTCATCCATGCATTCATCCATCATCATATCTATCCATCTATCATCATCATCATCTATCCATTCATCATTATGTATCTACCCATCCATCATCCATGCATTCATACATCATATCTATCTATCCATCAATCCAACCATCATCATTATCTATTCTATCTATCCATCCATCCATCCATTCACCCATGCATTATACCTATCTATCTACCCATCTATCCATCCATCCAACCATCCATTGTCATGATGTATCTATTCTGTCTATCCATCCATCATCCATGCATTCATCCACCATCATATCTGTCCATCATCATCATCTATCCATTCATCATTATGTATCTATCTACCCATCCATTCATCATCCATGCATTCATCCATCATAATATGTATCCATCTATCCATCTATCCTTCATTATCTATCTACCTATATATTCATCATCATTATCTATGTATCTATGTATGCATATATCCATATATCCATCTTGCATTCATTTATTTATCCATCCATCCATCCATCCATCCATCCATCCATGCATTCTGTCTATCCATCCATCCATCATCCATGCATCCATCCATCATCGTATCTATCTATCCATCCATCCATCCACCCATTGTCATTATCTATCTATCTATCTATCTATCTATCCACTAATTATCAATCTGTGAATCTATCCATCCTTCATGTGAAATGTACCATTTATCATCTACAATCAATCATCAAGCCATCAATCATCAATCCCAAGCTTCAGGTGCTACCTTACTCCAGCCGGCCCATGGGTCCTTAAGTAAGTTCCCAGCAGGAAGGGGCTGGGGCCTCAACTCTCTTGCAGCCCCACTCACTGAGACCCCATGGTCTCCTTCCTTTCCTGCCTTGGATCGTTCCCCTTACCTCCTCCCTTCTTTTGCTGGGGTGCGCTGGGGCCCAGCGTGAGGGGAGCTTGGGGCAAACACCACGGTTTGTGTTCACACTGAGAACAGAACACAGCCCCTCTCTTTAAGAGAAGGCAGGTGACAGCCACAGAAGGAGACCGGCCGTTTCGGGGTTCTTGTAGAATCTACAAAATCAACTTGCCCGCGAGGCCCCGTGTCCCAAAGACAACATAGTCTACTTATTCTCTGTGAGCCAATATCGCGGGTCCACGGTGCATATGTTCTGCTACACAGCCCTTGCCCTTGCCACGGACCAGCCATCCCACCACAGGGATGGGGACCAAACAGAAGCAGCCAGGAATCTCGGGCCTCGTCATCTCGGGATGAGTAATGACTTCCCGAGGGGCCGAACGCAGCCGCTCTGCCTCTTGGGCTGACTTCCCAGGGAGGGCAGTTCACTGAAGGAATTACAATTATTGTTTTTCGAAAAGTACTCTGAAGGATCCACGAGCACGTTTGCACACGCGCTTCTCGGAAACGAAGGGATCCGATCCCAAACTTCCGAGGCCAGAAAGGAACGTGACTGAGAGGCGTCTGGATCATGCGAGTGCATTTAAACACTTGTGCCTGCCACCCGGGGTCACGAATACGGAAGCCTCAGGCATGCACTTAGCGGGGCTCGTGAAGAACATACGGACGGTTTATCCTCTGGCGAACTTTCTTCTTTTCCAAGGCCGCCGGCCGCACGGGAAACTCACAGCCCGTCAGCGGGTCCCGAGCTGCCGTTCGAGAAACACACTGGTTTGAGGTCTGACTCGCGGAGCGGGGGGAGGGGAAAGGAAGCATGTGGTTTCCTGTTTAGGGGATTTTAATAATACGTCTAGCGGGGCCACACTGGGGAGTGTGGCAAGGCTGAGTCGCGCCCAGGCGCGGCTGAAACGCACCCGTGCCGCCGTCTCCCAAATCTAGTCTAACGACTGGGCAAGCTAAGAGCAAAAGACTCAAGTAAGGGACGTCCTCCGTGTCCAGAGCGGTGGAAGATCCTGTGAACGCGCTGCATGCAAATGGGAACCGGGCTCAGTCTCCGTTCACCCGCGACGCGCACGCGGGAAACACCCGGAGGGGCTGGTGCATCAGCCAACGCGCCCAAGCCATATGGCGGCACGGGGCCACCAACGGTCGACCCGCCTTCAGCGCGCGGCCCTCGGGGGGCGCTATGACCCGGCCCGCACGGGGGGGGGGGGGCTGGTGTGTGGGGCAGGGCTGATGTCAATGGAAAAGAGTCCCCGGTGGAAACGGGGAACCACACGAGGGAACCGTTCTCCTTGACTCCAGAATCTGGTTCTTTCTCAAGCGCAAGGAAATGCGGGTCTAAACGAGCCGCTCACGTGCACAGTGGGCGGTCTCAGAGGAGCCACGGGCAAGTGGTGGTTTTCTGTGTCTGCCACGTGGGCGGATTGCTCGTGGAGCACACATGCGTGCGCACACATGCATGCACACGCGCACACACACATGCGTGCGCTCGTACACACGCCTGTGCGCACACACAAGCGTGCACGGACACACGCGTGCACTCGGACACACGCCTGCACACACACACACGCTCACCCGTGCACACACAAGCGTGCACGTACACACGCGCGCACTCGGACACACACGCCTGCACACACATGCGTACACACACACGCTCACCCGCGCCCACACACAAGCGTGCACATACACACGCGTGCACTCAGACACACGCCTGCACACACACACACGCACGCTCACCCGTGCACACACAAGCGTGCACGTACACATGCGTGCACTCGGACACACTGCTGCACACACATGTACGCACACATGCACACACAAGCGTGCACATACACACGCGCGCACTCGGACACACACGCCTGCACACACACACACGCTCACCTGTGCACACACAAGCGTGCACATACACACGCGTGCACTCACACACCCGCCTGCACACACACGTATGCACGCATGCACACACAAGCATGCACATACACACGCGCGCATTCGGACACACGCCTACACACAACACGCTCACCTGCGCACGCACAAGCGTGCACATACACGTGTGCACTCTCAACATTCATGCGTATGCGCACAGATGTGCATCCACACAATGTGTGTGCACACACGCACAAGCACTCACACATGCACATATGTACAAACACACATGCAGCATGTGCACACCTACCAACACACTCGTGCATACACAAACACGTGTGCGTGCACACAGGTGTGCACATGCCTGCATACACACACACCCAAACATGCGCACATGCACAGATGCACACAAAACATGCATACACACATGCACATGCACACACACGTACACAACGCACATAATGCATGCATACACACGCACGCTCACACACGTGCACACACAATACATGCATACATGCATGCACACACGTGCACAGAGTACATACACGCACGCACACACGTACACGTGCACACACAGTACGCGCATACATGAACGCACACGCACACACAGTGCATGCATATACACACGCGCACACACGTACACATGCACACACAATACATGCATACACGCACACACACGCAGGCACGGTGTTTTGGTCACAAGCTTGCTGCATGACCACACTGCTCTCTGGCCCCTCTCCTTCCCTGGAAACGCTGTCTGGAGGGGGAGGAGACCTTGTGTGTGCTCACAACCCCACAACAACACCCTTCCTGTCCCTTTGCATTTCTCCGGACAAGTAACACCAGCAGGAAAGACTTGTTTCCGCAGGTTCCCTGGGGATTAAAATGCCTGCTGGCCCTTGTCAAGCCTGTGTCATTCTGGGGTTTCGCAAAAGCCCCTCTGTATGTGGAATGTGTTTCCCACACTCCCCCCCTGCCCCCACCGCCCCCGAAAGGACTTCTGGAGCCCCATAAACACACGCTCTGTTGTCAACCCCAGAACTGGGTCAGGACGGCCCTGAAGGATCTCTGATTCACGTGGGGCAGGCGCCCAGATGTCAGAACAAAGCACAGGAGGACCCAGGGAGGCGGCCTGCGCCCCGTGTGTCTGTCCGACCACCCCCCCCCCCCCACGCACGCGCTGGGCCCCCTGTAAAACGCTGGTCCGCTCCGTGAGCATCGGGATGATTCCACGCAGACCCAAAAAGCTGAGGAATTTTGAGCCTCCGAACGTCCGTCCGCCTAAGTCACAAACCACCTAGGACTCTTTTCCCCCTACAGGAAGCCACGTGAACTGGAAACTCTCCGCGGGAGGAAACACCAGGATCCCCACGTGGGTGCGAACCAGAGGCCCCCCCACCCTCACAGATCCCGCTCGACATCCCGCCCGGACTCCTGGATGCGGGCTTGGTTAAAACGTAGTGCGTGAGCCACATTCTTTACTAAATGAGAGCAGGCAGCCAACAGAGAATCCGGATGAAGATAAAAAAAAATCTACAAAAACTGTTTTCCTATCTCGAGATGCACACACACACACACACACACACACACACAGAAAGTGTTAGCAGCATGGACTGAAGACTGAAAAAAACAAAAGCCACAGGGCAGAGGTCAGTGAAGGGCAGTTAAGTTTTATCAGAGCCCAAAGGGCAGGCGGTTAAACAGGCGGGATCGTCAGGGCCCTGTCTTCTGGCAAGAAAGGCAGAGACAAGACGAGAGCCACCAGGAAGGTGCACAAAAAAAGCCGACGGCTCGCTTTTGACACTCTCTCTGGGATGGGGCTTCCTGGGCACTGTAGGCTGAAGCCAATGGTCTGTGGTCTCCACTCACCACACACCAGGGGCCCCCCTCCCCTTCATGGTGAAATCCCTGCTCTGGGAGAGTCAAAACTGCCTCTTGTTTCCTTCCGAGGGTCTCCACTCCAGCGGGAATTTCAGAAGAAACCCAGGAACCCGGGATCCGGGTCCCAAGGCCTCTGAAACCCGCCCTGTACTATTAAAAACAAAGGTCCCTCCCCAGGCTCAAGGGGCTTTTGCAGCCAGCGTGGAGCCCAAGCCAGACACGTATTTCTGTAGGAAAGTGTCTTCTGACCTTCACCAACTCCAAAGCGCTTCAGCGATCAAAACCCATTGGTGTGTTTGTAGCAGCACAGCCCTGCCCCCAACCCCACCGGTAAGAGGTGGCCGGAAGGACCCGGGTAAGACGATGGACGGACGGGACGCGTACTACAGCCCCATTCTTTCTCTGCTCTTTTGGGGCAAGGCTGGCTCCCATCGCCTCCCCCACCACGGGGTCACCAGTAATTTTCTTTTCTTATTTTTTTTAACGTTTATTTATTTTTGAGACAGAGACAGAGACAGAGAGACAGAGAGAAACAGTGTGAGCGGGGGAGGGGCAGACAGAGAGGGAGACAGAGAATCCGAGGCAGGTTCCAAGTACTGAGCTGTGAGCACGGGGCCCACGCGGGGCTCGAACCCACAAACCGCGACATGACCTGAGCCACTGAGGTGCCAGAGATTTTAGTAAAATCATCGCCAATCTTGTAGTTTCCCAGCACAATCTACGGAAACCAGGTGACTCCGGGCTAACCAGGCTATGGTTTTTTCTTTAAAAAAAAAAAAAAAAAAAAAAAAAAAATCACAAAATGACTAGTTTGGGGCCCCAAGAATCTAAGGCTGCCCCCCACCCAGACCCGGAACCCCAGAGCTGTGAGCAAACACCATGGCTACTCCAGACTTTCCCCCTCACGCCACGCAGGTCTTGGACTCTGGGACCGTCCCCTTTTCTTGCAGCCCTGTGTCCTGTGGGCCTGTTTTCATGTTCCTCCAACCCCAGCGGATGGCACATCCTAGAGCCACCAAAGGCACTTCTCCATTTCCCGCACACAGGAGGAGCTCCGTGGGCCAGACGCCAGTCAGCAAACTACCCCCCCCCCCCACCCCGGAACCCCGGGAAAGTTCCTTGGAACAGGAGCCATGCAATTGAACAGCAGAAATACAACCACCCGGGGAGACACAAGCAGCAGCCAGGGGCAGATGAAGAAACGCATTTCTTTAAGGAAGAAGGAGGCACAACTTGGAAACGCATGCCAGGCCCTCCCCAGCAGGCTGTAAAGTGTTCCAACACATCCCCCACAGACCAGAATTCATCTTCCCTAAAGCCAGCGCAGGGCGGGCATCAAGCCCATTTCAAAAGCGCAAACGTTCCCCACATCGCAGATCTTTCCTGAACCAAGCAGGAGGCCAAGGACGCAAAACATAACCCCACGCCCCCGCCCCCGCGCGGAGCCAGGCGTCACTAACACAAGGAACCTTCCCAGCACAATCCAGACCTCGTGTCGCGATCCCTGTTCCCAAAATGTGTCCTCCTCTCATCATCAGACCTGTGCTGACAAGACTCTGCCCCGCCTGGCTGTGTCCTAAAAATCTAGCCATATTAACAGGAGGAAAAAAAAAAAAAATCATAATCGTCCAGCGGTGGGGGGGGGGGGGGAGGCTTTAAAAACGCCACGTCCAGCAAAATCCAGCTCTCCTTTGGAAAGCAGAGAGACAGAGAGAAACATGATCCCAGATGCCGCTTGCAAAGGCGAACGCCCCGAAAACACAGGCAAAGGAGCAGAAACACGCCGGGCCGCCGCGCAAAGCGAGGGTGGTGGGGTCACGGCCCCTTTCCGTCTCCTGGTGTCCTGACACTTTCCCCGCGTTTTCCGAATTATTTCCTGGAGCGCACGCAAATCTGCTGAGGCCACACGTCTGTTTCCAGCGGGCGCGCAGCACAGCGCCCAGGTCCCCAGGGCAGCGTGCGCACACAGGGCTGGTGAGCGCGCCCGGAGCTCCAAGTTCGCCCTAAGTCCCCCCCACCCCCGCTCCCCCGGCTGGGGCGGGCTGCACAGCCCAGTCCAAATTTAGGCCCGGAGTGCAGGGCGTGGCTCCCCGCGCAGGAACAAAGACTGGGGCCCGGGAGAGCGCCGGGGGGACCAGGACCGCTACGGGGGGGGGGGAGACTGGGACCTAAGAAGTCACCCGCCTGCGGGCATCCAGGGCCCCCCGGCTCCCCCGGGGAACCTCCAACTGCCCGAGTTTCTGATTTTGGAAACACTCAGCGCCCTGGGCCTCTGGAACAAGTCCACACCCGCCCAGAAAGAAAGTTGCACAGTGGTGCCGCCTCCCGGGGCGTTGGCTACCCGCTGGCACAGCGCGTCCCGTTCGTCCCGCGGGGAGGAGGGTTCCGGGGTCCCCGCTGCGCCCCTGCACCCGCCCCCCACTGTGCGCCCCCGAGGCCCTCCCCGGGGTGGTGGGGGGTGCCCGGACGCGCGTCCCCACGCCTGTCCCCCGGCTGGCCCGCGCCCCCTGCACCGCGCCCCACCCCCAGGCCCCCACAGATGGCTCACCCCGAGCGGGCACCAGCGTGCCGAGCAGGCCGACCAGCAGCAGCGCGACGGCGGCCCGGGGAGCCATGGTGCGGCCGGCGGGCGCCGCGCAGGAACCGTCCCGGGAGTGGCACGCGCGGGCGGCGGCGGCGAGAGTGCCCCCGGGGCGGGGCGCGCGGAGGGAGGGAGTAGGGGGGGGGGGGGGAGGAAGGACAGGGAGGAGTGGGGGGGAGGGAGCACGGGGAGGGGAGGGCCCGCGCTCTGGCCCCGCCCCGGTCTCGGCTCGCCCCTCCCGCGGCCTCCGGAGAGCACCCGGGGCGGGCGGGGCGCAGGGGAGGGGCTAGCGGGGGAGGAGCGGTTACCTGGGGCGGTCCCGAAAGGAGCCAGCGACTGCCGTCCCTGCTCCGAAACTGGGGCCCCCGCCCGCCCCTAACACCCCCAGGGCAGCCCTGAAGAGAAGCGAGGAATCCCCCAGCGCCGTGCTCAGAAGGTGGGGACCCCCACCCGCTCCTAACACCCCCAGCGCTGAGGAGAAGCGAGGGACCCCCCCCCCCCACAACTCCGAGCTCGGACAGTGGGGACCCCTCCGTGTGTCCACAGACTCCTCCAGCCCCTCACTGGCCCCTCCCCCCGACGAACAGGAAGCAAACCATTACAAGTAGCGGGAGCCCCCGCCCTGCCCCTAATGGGACCCTGGGGCCACCTTGGGGGGGGGGGGGGAACAAAGTGAAATCCTTTCCTTTCCCGTGAGAGCTGGGTCCCTGTCCCCCGCGAAAACCCCACTCCCATCCCGAGGTCCAGTCTGAACTGACACAGCCCGGAGCTCGGGGTGCAGGCTTTGGGGGCGCAGGGCAGGCCCCACTCCCCAGTCTCAATGGGGACTCCCCCTGCAGGAGCCTCCGGAAGCCTCTCCCCAGCCCACGCGGGAGGGGGGGGGGGAGAGGCTTTTCCAGCCCGAGGGGGGAGGGGGGAGAGGCTTCCCCGGCCCCAGGGGGGGAGGGGCCTGTGGCGGGGAGAGGGGGTGTGGAGGGGGAGAGGCTTCCTCTGCCCAAGAAAGTGTGGGGAGGGGGAGGGGGAGAGAGAGAGAGGCAGGAAACCCCTCCCCTTCCCCTCAGGAGGTGCTGGGGCCCTGATGGGTCACTGTGCAGGTCACAGGCCAGCAGTGCTGGGGCTGGACCCCCGCCCAGACTATCAATATATATATATATGTATATATATATATATATATATACATATATATATATATATATATATATTTAATTGAGATGTTAGCTTAATAATCTGTCCGTGTGTATTCAGGATGCAGAACATCTCGTCCGCAGAAAAATCCCTGAGTCAGATGCCTGCCTTGGCCCTGCTCCCACTCGGCACACCCTTCCCCTCGGGGGTCACCCGCCTAGCTGCTGCCACCTTCTGTCACCTCCGTGACTCAGACAGAGGGGACGCACGGCAGAGGCATTGCGTTGCACCCCAGGGCCCCCCCTTAGACAACTGCAGCAGGGAAGTTTTCTGGCTTCTAGGCCGGCAGAAAGTCAAACGTCAGGTTGTGGATTCAGACGCATGAATTTCACGGAATCCTTTCTCATCAAAACAACAGTCATCTGCCTTGGGGGTCAATCTGGGTGGACTGCCCAGCGGAGACCACGTGTGCCCCCAGCCCCCACTGACCCGCTCAAGACATCTGTCTCTCCTCATTCCCCTCTCCCTGGCCACAGCCTTGGGGCCAGAGGAGGGTGTGGACCCTGGGCCGGGGCAAACAGTAGGCTCTCCCGTGGAGCAAAGGGACGCTGGAGCTGGTGCAGCCCTTTTGGCACCTTGAGGTAAGTCAGCCTCAGAATAATGCGTGCATGAAAGAAACCACCCGCTTTGTACCAAAGTCAAAACCCAGAGACCCCTCCCCAACCCTGGGGAAGTTTCCAGTCCAGCCCTGTCATCTTCAAAAGAAAACCTCAGCCTGGCCAGTCCTTAACCTCTGTCACGGGCTGCGCGAGGACTCAAACTCCTCTGTTGACACCACCCTGAATGTTCCAGAACGTTCTGCAGGCAGGGCGCGCATTTTATCCCCAAGGGGCTAGGTCTCCATCATCCGTCACTTGCACCGAGTGCCAGGCTTTGAGGATTGTTGTTTTATTTTATTTTTTTTTCAATTTATGTTCATCCCCACAGGCATTTTGAAGACTTTTCTTTGTAATTCGTTAAGTGGGCTTTTGTTTTTTTCAAGCGCTCCCTTCCTTGGCTCAAACTAAAAAATTTCCATCACATTTTCCGGACACTCTGACATCAGGAAGCCCTGAGTTCCAGCATCAAAATTAAATGAATTGGAGAAGCTTCCGGAGTTGTATCCAAACACCAGGGAACACATCTTTGAAGGGCATAGGCTGAGACAGACAGATGGACGAGGGAGGGAGCTCGACTCAGAACAGGCTTCTTGGTCTGCATGCGTTATACTGGTTCAGCCTGGGGACAGGATGGGGACAGTGTGAGCCTGTTTGCGTCCGTGTAACACACACACACACACACACACACACACACACACAGACACACACACACAGTAGCCCTTCTCCCACTTTCTAGGGACGATCCTTTGTTGACCACAGTGCTTTGTGTATTTATCTGGAAAAACTGTGGTGGGTGGTGAAGGTGACGGCCGCACACGATTCACGAAGGAGCGGAAGTCACCTTAAGGTGACAGGGTCCAGGTCCTGACTGATGGAACTCACAAAGGTCAGCAGGTGTCCTGCCGGGGGAGTCCAAAGACGCTTAAAAATCCTGCAGAAATTCCTTGGGAACGCGAGCCAGGTGAGTCTGGACTGTGGAAACGGCACGCGGGGCTGAACGCCAGGTTTCCGGTCTCTGAGTCAGTTGGGTTATCTCCTGCCCGGGTAGACGCTGGTTTTTCCATTCCTTGGTTCCCATAAAATCGTTAACCACTGAGGTTCTTGTAATTCTGTGTCGTTCTGACACCTGCAACCAAGCGGTGCATGAAGGGTGAAGGGGCACAAAATAGTTGGGGGGCACCTAAATGGACATGCCTTCTGTAAGAAAGACTCTGTCTTATCTTTCTTTCCCCGGAAGCGGGGTGGGGACCCCTAACACTGTCAACCCCTCGACCTCTCCCGGTCCTTCTCTCCTTCTGAAGAATGGTTTTGGGGAGTTCAGTTTCCAAGGAGGATACACATAAATACACCAAGAACACCCCAAACCCGTGCACATTGCCTAGAAACGCTCTCTGGGCTGTCCAAACCTGTAGTCGGGACGATTTCTTATAAGGCGAGGGATGTCTTTGTTATCTGTATTTGCTAACCTCTCTGCACTGCATCTGTATTAGTTTGTGTTTTTTCTTAATTTTTTTAATGTTTGTTTCTGAGAGAGAGAGAGAGAGAGAGAGAGAGAGAGAGAGATCAGGGGAGGAGCAGAGAGAGAGGGATACACAGAATCCAAAGCAGGCTCTAGGCTCCCAGCTGTCAGCACAGAGCCTGACTGGGATAGATGGGTGGGTGGGTGAATGGATGAGTGGGTAGATGGATGGTGAATGAAAGATAGGTGGCTCGGATTGGCCAATGGATGGATGCATGGATGGGTATGTGAATGGATGGATGGGTGCCTGGATGGATGACTGGGTGAATGCATGGATGGATGCATGGATGGACGGATGGATGCATGTGTGGATAGATGGATGGATGGATGGATGGATGGATGGATGGATGGATGCATGTGTGGATGGATGGATGGATGGATGGATGGATGGATGGATAGATGGATGGATGAATGGGTAGATGGATGGATGGATGGACAGATAGAAGGATGGATAGATGGTGGATGGATGGATGATAGATGGATGGATGGGTCGATGGAAGGATGAATGGATGGTTGGATGGACAGTTGGATGGAGGGATGGATGATGGATGGATGGATGGATGGATGGATGAATGGGTAGCTGGATGGATGGATGGATGGATGGGTAGATGGATGGATGGATGGACAGATAGAAGGATGGATAGATGATGGATGGATGGATGATAGATGGATGGATGGGTCGATGGATGGATGGATGGATGGGTGGATGGATGGAAGGATGAATGGATGGTTGGATGGACAGTTGGATGGAGGGATGGATGATGGATGGATGGATGTGTGGATGGATGGATGGATGGATGGATGGATGGCTAGATGGATGGATGGGTGGCTGGCTGGATGAGTGGGTGAATGGATAGAGGATGGATGGATGGATACAGGATGGATAGATGGATGGATGGATGGACAAATAAACAAGAGAAGCTTATACTAGACAATGTTGTACCATTTTATAGTCTATTTCCACATGGGAGAAACTATGAGGTAGGGAGTGATTAGCCTATTTCAGCTCATGAGGAAACTCCCTGGGCCCATGGAGCTCATGAGTGGCAGGCTGGGATGAGAACCAAGTCTTTCTGGTTCTGAGTCTAGGCTGTTTGTACCTTACTGCCTCTGGATTGCCTGCAAACCACTGGCATTTTCCTCAGAGTGTCCACAGCAACCAAGAGAAAGAGTGTGTTTTATGGTAGAGTTCTTATATTAGAAAGTTCACGGTGTGTGCCTGTCAGTGGTCCAATCTATTTTAAAAACAGTACTTTAATTAATTTGGCAGAAAAGGTCATGTGTGAGCCTTAGGTGTGTGTATCTTCCCTCCTCTTAAACGTCACGTAGGTTGGGTCCACTGCAGAAGTCAAAAGATGTAGTCAAGCTACATAATATAAAAACAACCACTTTGTTGAAGGGGCTAAGTTGTGGCTTGTCTGGGTCAGAATCAAGAACAAATCTATTTCCCAGAGTCCGTGAGTCTCCCCCTTATCCCGGGGGACACGTTCCAAAGCTCGAAGTGTGTGTGTGAAACTGCAGATAGGAACCGATCCTACATGGGCTATATTTTCCCCCACACACGCATGCCTTTGGCAATGTTTAATTTATCAACCAGGTGCAGTCTGAGACGAACAGTAACGAATCATAAAATAGGAGAGTTAGAACAACATGCAGTCCTGTAAAGTTACGGGAACGTGGTCTTTCTCTGTCTCCCTCAAACATCTCATATTTCTGCACTCCCCCTTCTCCTTCTTGTGATGACGTGAGACGATAAGATGTGACATGATGAGATGAACTGGGGTGAATGATGTAGGCATTGCGACGTAGAGTTAGGCTACTGTTGTTGACCTTCTGGCAATCTCTCAGGAGGATTATCTGTGTCCCAAACCACAGATAAGGGGACACTCCCGAACTGCATTTGGAACACGAACGCTGTTTGTCTCTACGTGTGTTTCTTTTTTTTTTTTTTTATTTTTTATTTTTTAACTTTTATTCAGTATTGAGAGACAGAGTGTGAGTGTGGGAGGGGCAGAGAGAGCAAGAGAAAGGATCCCAAGCAGGATCCAGGCTCTGAGCTGTCAGCACAGAGCCCAACATGGGGCTTGAACTCACAAATGGTGAGATCATGACCTGAGCTGAAGTTGGCTGCTCAACCGACTGAGCCACCCAGGTGCCCCTCTACGTGTGTTTCAATAAGGAAACAACCCTGTGTCTTTGCACCGTGTGGGTGGCCAGCATCCCAGAGTGGCGTCTTCCCTGCTACATGCGTTGGCCATGACGGTCACGGTCACGGGCCGGAAAGAGTTGTCCTAGACGTTCCCAAAATGCGGAAAGTGGCATAAGACCCATTTGAATTGACATCTGTTTATGTGCATGTATCTGAGTCTCCCGATAGGCTGTGAGCAGTGTTAACCATTGTTTCTACCTCAGTACGTGGCTAAAAGCCCAACACGTGCACACCCTGCACTTTAGACGTGAAGTTACCCCCACTGAATGCATCAACGCAAAAGTCAACTCACCCCTACAGGCTGTGCATTGAGATAACGAAACTGCTGGTCATTTTTTACATCTACATGAACGTGGTCCATGGCAAAAATTGCATCCGTCTTAATTCTAAGATGTATAATGGTTCCAGTTATGTGTAAGATCCTACCCCAAAACTTAGCGGTTGAAGACACCCACACATGCATTTGGCTACGAACAAACAAACAAACCGAAAACCCTACAGTGTGGGAGGGCTTGGCCAACTTTGGCTGCTTGTGCAAACATGATTAAGAATTTCAAGATGGCGGCAGGAGACCGTCACACCAAGTGTGGAGCCCCCTTGTGACCCCAGGTGCAACTGCACACATTCCCGAAATCAGCTCTGGCTGAGATGTTGGGTGAGGCTGTCCCACGGACGCCACGTCACGAGCTTCCGGGAGGACAGAGGGATGAAACCAGGTCATCTGCTTATGCAGCCACAAACACATGGCCAGTTTCAAGACATGGGGAATGGCAAGATTCTGGAAGGAAACACGGGCCAGAAAGATCTACGGGATGTGGGTCACAGCAGCCCAGCTGGACGAAGCAAGACCACGTGAAAATAGACGCATTTCTTCGGCACACAGTTATTTAGCATATGGTGCATTGAGGATCGTGTTCTAGGTACTGAGAGGGTGGGAAGCTCAGGCTGGGAAGGTGGCCTCGAACCGATGCCCCCACGTCTCTGCAGAGAGCGAGTCTGAGAGCCTTAACGGGCAGTGTGGGAGGCAGGGTGGAGACAAGGGGGTCCTTTCCAGAGACCGCGGGAAGGGGGCAATTTATGATTTCTGGTCCAGATCAGAGTCATTTATGCACCAAGTAAAAAAGCAAACAAACAAAAAAATGTAAGGACGTAAAGACACAAGGGTTCTTTTCACTCGTATGTTCAACTTTTGGGAACATTTACTTCCTGTCCCAGAAAATAAAATCCCCTTTGCTGAACTGCCAGTTTCGCTGAAAACCCACCAGGCCATCTGCCTGGAATAAACGTGCATCCGGTTGGGGCTGACGGCTGACGGGAGCCAAGGGTTGTTGGTCAGGAGACCGTTGTCGGCCACAGCGTGGCCGTCGATCACTGACGAGCTCAGGTGGTTTCCCGTGATCTGTCTTGTGGGCAGGAAGCGTTTGACACGGGCCCACGGGTTGAAACAACCCCTGTCTCCTTCTGACGGTCCTCCTCTCGGGGGATCCTGGCGAGGAGATCCCATTGTGGCAGGATGTTTTTACCTCAACGCCCGGGATCTGTTGTCTCCCCGCGTTGGAGAATGAAAAGATTGATGCAAAGTGAGCAGGACGCAAAAATCGATGAGAAGAAAACATCCGGAAGGTAGAAAATGTGAAAGCTGTCTTAACAGAGAGGAGGCACTCAAAAGTGAATGCCCGAGGACGGCCCGCAACTTCCTTGTTTATAAGGTTTTGGGTGCCCCCCCCCCCTTATCTGCCTTATTGGCTGGAGAAGTCTGGGTGCTGGGTTGCACATTCCTGATCGACTCATTTCCAGCGTATGAGGGCTGATCTGTGTCCACGCTGGTCCTCGTGGGTCTTAACGTTTTATGGCCTGCTAGTGATTTTTGTTGTTTTTATTTCAAAAAAGATTTTGTTTCTTAATCTTTATATATCCTTGCGAGGCACAGAGACAGAGAGCGCGAGCAGGGGAGGGGCAGAGAGAGAGAGGGAGACACAGAATCCGAAGCAGGATCCAGGCTCCGAGCCGTCAGCCCAGAGCCCGACGCGGGGCTCGAACCCGCGAACCGTGAGATCATCACGTGAGCTGAAGTCGGACAGAGCCACCCAGGGGCCCCTCTCCTACTTGTTTTTACTCCGGTCTTGTCAAATCCCTGAGGGCATCCTGGCGGGGACGTAGGTCGCCTCTGTTCCATTCTTAAGACGAACCTTAAGCCTGGGCAGGGGGGACGGGGAGGGGGGCGCGTTTGCTGTGCTCAGACGCTCTGCCTGTTTTGTCCTGTCTCTCTGTGTCATATCAAGACCACCCCGCGCCCTCCGTGGACTCGGCAAGCCACAGAGAACACAGCACGAACAAAGCCAAAGAGCACTATGCTTTGCAAACAAATGCAAATGCAGCTTCTGCAATGGACAGGGGGGCCCGGGAGGCCAGCGGTCCCGTCTGCGGTCATGCCGTCCCTCGCGTTAGTCAGTGCAATGCAGCCGAAGTGACCCCGACCCTTCTCACTGTCTGAGCTCCCTGTCCTGCCATCCTGCCTGGCCTCCACATGCTCACGTCTGGGCGGGTTCGTGGAGCCCAGCTGAGCTGTCCTGGCTGAGCCACACATCGGCCGTGACTCGTGCCCACACAGGAGTTCCTCGGGCATCATCTCTGTGCCCCAAAACACTGACCTTCGTAAGTATTTGCCAAGACCCGCGCAGTGTTCTTATCACCTCTAGGGCGCCCAATAACGTCCCCAAGGGGTTGGCAATCCCTTTGGTTTTGGGGGGGGGAAGGGAGAAAGACAAGATGATCACCGTCTGCATGGGAGCTGCTTCTACACGTGACTTATACTTACTTCTGGCAGGAGGTCGAGGTCAAGTGAGCTGGTCTGGGGTGCAGAGGTTCTTCCCAGATTTCAGCAGCGTTCCCCAAGTTGGCTCATGGTGGCCATTGATGGGCAGAGAAAAAAAAAACTCCAACAGGATTCGGTAAACGTTTAACTCACACGTAAGCACGTGTGCCTGTTTTTTATTGCAGTGACAAAGTCAACTTGGGTGACGATGCTTTTTGGGTCTTTGGAGGAAATTCGCATGTTTATTGTAAGGAAAACTGACCCACGACCGTTGACTTGTGGGCTGTGCGTGTGTGTTCGCGAGTTCGAGCCCCGCGTCGGGCTCTGTGCTCACAGCTCGGAGACTGGAGCCTGCTTCGGATTCTGTGTCTCCCTCTGTCTCTGCCCCTCCCTGACTTGCTCTCTCTCTCTCCTTCTCTCTCTCAAAAGTGAATAAACACTAAAAAATTTAAAACACAGTCTTCGTATCTCGGGGTACGTCTCACCGTGTTATCGTTCCAGGAATTCTCGAGCAAGGAGACAAGCGTCTGTGGCTTTGAGTCATCTCTGGCCTGTTTCTACGGTCCCCATCGAAACCACCCCAACCGGAGAACGCGTGAACAACCAGAAGAGGTCCCTGGGAGAGAGAAGGGGCCAGGCCAGGTGGCAGGAAGGGTGTGGTTCTATCAGTCACCCCAGGGCGGGGACGGGAGATTGAGGGAACTCAGCCAAGAGCACCAGATGACAGGAGGGGCCGGCTGCTTCCTGGAGCTGGGGAAGCCTGGGCCAGAGCGGCTGCAGGGGACGGCACGTGGGGTCAGGGACTGTGGCCAACGCTGGGCTGCATTTGCAGCAGCCTGAGGACCCGGGGAAGAGAGCAGGATTGTGTATGAACTTCCTTGAGCAGCCGTGAGAAAATATCACCAAACTGGGGGCTTAGACCAACAGGAATTCAAGTTCCCCCAGCCGTGGACACCAGACATCTGAGATCCAGGAGGGGCAGGGCCACTGAGACCCAGAAGGGCAGGGCCACTGAGTTCCAGGCAGGGGAGGGCCCCTGAGATCCAGGCAGAGCAGGACCCCTGAGAACCAGGCAGGGCAGGGACACTGAGATCCAGGAAGGGCAGGGCTGCTGAGATCCAGGCAGGACAGGACCCCTGAGAACTAGGCAGGGCAAGGCCACTGACATCGGGAAGGGGCAGGGCCCCTGAGATGCAGGAGGGACAGGGCTGCTGAGATCCAGGAGGGGCAGGACCACTGAGATCCAGGAGGGGCAGGACCACTGAGATCCAGGCAGGGCAGGACCACTGAGGGGCAGGACCACTGAGATCCAGGAGAGCAGGACCACTGACATCCAGTCAGGGCAGGACCACTGAGGGGCAGAGGGAGCAGGACCGCTGAGATCCAGGAGGGGCAGGGCCACTGAGATCCAGGGGGGGCAGGGCCGCTGAGACCCAGGCAGGGAAGTGCCACTGAGATCCAGGCAGGGCAGGGCCGCTGAGATCCAGGAAGGGCAGGACCACTGAGATCCAGGATGAGCAGGACCGCTGAGATCCAGGAGGGGCAGGGCCACTGAGATCCAGGCAGGGCAGGGCCACTGAGATCCAGGGGGGGCAGGGCCGCTGAGACCCAGGCAGGGAAGTGCCACTGAGATCCAGGCAGGGCAGGGCCGCTGAGATCCAGGAAGGGCAGGACCACTGAGATCCAGGATGAGCAGGACCGCTGAGATCCAGGAGGGGCAGGGCCACTGAGATACAGGAGGGTCAGGACCGCTGACATCCAGGCAGGGCAGGACAGCTGATATCCAGGAAGGGTAGGGCCGCTGAGATCCAGGCAGGGCAGGACCCCTGAGATCCAGGAAGGGAAGGACCACTGAAATCCAGGAGGGGTGGGACCACTGAGATACAGGGGGCAGGGGACAGGACCACTGAGATCTAGGAGGGGCACGACCTCTGAGATCCAGGAGGGGCAGGGCCGCTGAGATCCAGGAGGAGCAGGACCACTGAGACCCAGGCAGGGAAGGGCCACTGAGATCCAGGAGGGGCAGGGCCGCTGAGATCCAGGAGGAGCAGGACCGCTGAGATCCAGGAGGGGCAGGGCCACTGAGATACAGGAGGGTCAGGACCGCTGACATCCAGGCAGGGCAGGACCACTGAGATCCAGGCAGGGCAGGGCCACTGAGATCCAGGCAGGGCAGGGCCGCTGAGATCCAGGCAGGGCAGGGCCGCTGAGATCCAGGAGGGGCAGGGCCACTGAGATCCAGGCAGGGAAGGGCCGCTGAGATCCAGGATGGGCAGGGCCCCTGAGATCCAGGCAGGGCAGGGCCCCTGAGATCCAGGCAGGGCAGGGCCCCTGAGATCCAGGCGGGGCAGGGCCCCTGAGATCCAGGCGGGGCAGGGCCCCTGAGATCCAGGAAGGGCAGGACCACTGAGATCCAGGAAGGGAAGGACCACTGAAATCCAGGAGGGGTGGGACCACTGAGATACAGGGGGCAGGGGGCAGGACCACTGAGATCTAGGAGGGGCACGACCTCTGAGATCCAGGAGGGGCAGGGCCGCTGAGATCCAAGAAGGGCAGGGCTGCTGAGACCCAGGCAGGGCAGGGCCGCTGAGATTCAGGGGGGGCAGGGCCACTCAGATCCTGGAGGGACAGGACCCCTGAGACCCGGGCAGGGCTGTGCTCCCTCCAGAGGCTGCAGGGGAGGGTCCTTCCTGCCTCTTCCAGCTTCTGGGGCTCCAGGCGCCCCTGGTCTTGTGGCCACGTCTCTTCTGTCTGTGCCTCTGTCTTCACGTGGCTTCTCCTCGGTGTCTGTGTCTCTGTCTCCTCTTGTGTCTCTTAGAAGGACCCCTGTCATGGGGTTCAGACCCACCCTCAACCAGGGTCGGCTCATCCCCGATCCTTCACTTTCCCACATCTGCAAAGACCCTGTTTCCAGACAAGGTCCCGTTGTGAGTTCGGCTGGAGACCAAAGCAGGGGAGACAGTGTATAACCCACAGCAGGGTCTTCTGCCCTGACTCACTCCCTCAGGTTGGTCAACGCAGCCCAGAAGCCAGCACAGCCCGGATCTCCGGACGCAAGCCGTAAAAATCAGCACGCAGTGCAGACAGCGGGGTGTGGACGGCTGGAAGAAAGTCTGGGGGCCCAGGGCGGAGACTGAGCAAAGAAGTTACACGTGTCTCAGGACGGCAGTGGGAAACCCCTTCTCCTGGGGCTGAGCCTTCAGCTTGGTTGCATCACGAAAACGTCACTCTTGGAAATAGACGATTACGAAAAAAGCAGTTATTTCTTGTCGTGATTCGTACAATGCTGCTGTTTTCCCCCAAAAAAGTCAAACTAAAACCATTACTTGTGAAAGCTTCCTCAAGTCCTCGGCGCCCGCGGTTTCCGTGGATTGTGCTTTTTTTCAGCCGCACGCGAGCTGATCAAGGTCAACAGCCTTGGTCTCATAAGCGAAAGCAAACCATTCAAACAGCTCCGTTTCTGGCTTGTTTTCCCCTAACATACAAGGATAATTTATTCCTTAATAATAATAATGATAAAATAATAATAATAATAATAATAATAATAATAATAGCAAATGTCAGGGGCGCCTGGGTGTCTCAGTCGGCTAAGTGTCTGACTCTTGAATTCAGCTCAGGTTGATCTCACGGTTCGTGGGTTTGATCCCTGCATCAGGCTCTGCACTGACAGCTCAGAGCCTGCTCGGGATTCTCTGCTCGGGATCTCCCTGCCTCTGCCCCTCTCCCACTCTCTCTCCCTCTGTCTCCGTCCATCTCCTGCTTGCGCTCTGTCTCTCTCTGTCTCAAAAATAAATAAGGCATTTAAAATTAAAAAAAAAAACGACAAATAAACATGAAAAAATGCACACCTTGGATGTAAAACAGCTGTGGAACTGATGTCGTAAGTGTTCCTTTGGGGAAAATGGGTCCCGAAAGGCACTTTGGGAATATCAGGTGGTTTGCTGTGGCGCTTCAAGAGACCAGAAGACAAAAGAAAGAGGCCCATGTTGACTGAGGGCCAGGGCGGGGCCCGGGATTGCGGGGAGCCTCCCGCAGCCCTGCCTGCCCCTCAGCCAGGGTCTGGGGATCCCTTCATTGCTGGATGGTGCACTGACTCAACCACATGGCCCTCCTTGGCGTGGGTGGGCCACGCCTAATCAGTTGCGTGCCAGCATAGAACCTAAGAACGATGGAGGACCCGGGACTTGCTTGCACTCTCTCTCTCCTCTCTCTGCTGCAGCAGAGACCTCTGTCCTGTCCCACATTTGGGCGCGAAGGTCCTGGTTCTGAGGCCTTTGGACTCAGGCCAGATAACACCTTGGCTTTCTCCACTGTCCATGTTACAGGCGCAGGTGGGAGCACCTGTGTCCCTCCATAGTCACGTGAGCCGATTCCTATAATAAGTGCCCTCTCCTATGTATTTGTGTCGCCTGTGGGTGCTGTTTTCTCTGCAGCAGGGCCTTGACTTAGGGGGCGGAGGTCATAGGTGCTCCAGGAAAATGACGGAAAACACAGGTGGCTTCTGAGGCCACACGAATACAGCAGGGCCTGCAGTGAGGACATACCCTCCCCAAGAATCTCCAGAGCGCATCAGCCCTGCAGACGCCACGGTTTCACGCTTCTGATCACCCGCGCTCAGCGGGAATACGTTTGTGTTGTCTTGAGATCGCATCCGTCCGCCCCCGCACCCTCCAGTTTGTGGTCCTGGCAAACAGACACCAGATACAAGGGAAAAACCACGCCCATGTATCTTCCTTCCCGTGTTGGATCCTTTTGTGCGGGACGGTGTGCAGGCGGGCGGGAGCAGTCCCGTGTAGCTTTCGCTCATTCCGAGGAGTCCCCACCCCATCCGTCAACGTTTCTCCAACACGACAACAGAGTCCTGAATGGTTTTGCAGAAATAGAATAAAAGGTATTTATTGCACGGATATGTGGGTGCTGCCGAAACTGTGACGACCTGGTGGGGAGGACACAGGTCATGGGGGGACACAGGTGCACCTGGGAAGCGTGTGCAAACTCTCACTCTGTCCTGTGCCCCTGGTCCTCTGGCTGGTCCTCGGTTGCATCCTGTGATAGTGAACCCGTGAGCTAGTGAGTAACATGCTTCCCGGAGCTCAGAGCTCATGCGGCCCGAGGAGGGGGTCCCGGGTCGCTCCCACCTGTAGCCGGTGGATCGGAGTCTCAGGTGGGTCCGGGGCTGGCGTGTGCGGTCGCAGAGGGCCGTCTTGTCGGGCTGAGCCCCCCACCTCCCCGTGGGGGCCCACCTGCCCACGGCCTCGGGCACGTCCTGTGGGCACAGAAGTCCTTGTGCGAATCCTAACATCTCTGAGCAGTTTTTTCCGAGAAAACCCGTGTTCTTCCCTTTTTCTCCAGCAGCCCCGGGGGGGAGGGAGCGGGGGGGGGGGAGGTGACAAGGAGGCCAGACGTATTGCTATAGGACCAGCTTCCTCCTCTCGGGGGTCGGAGCCACACGGGCGGGCGGGCGGGCGGTGCAGGCTTGGGCTTGTGAGCTCCACGCACAGGTCAGGCAGCAAAGTGACCCAAGTGACGCCCCAGAGGTGTCCCCGCTGGGCCCCCCTCTGGCTCAGCTCTCCGCCCCGGCTTCCGCTGTTTTTGTTTTCTCCTTCCCCATGGAGATGTTGTGGGCTGTCCCCCTGAGCTCGGCCTCTTTAACCACACACAGGGAGGTGCTGTTGTCCCGGAGAGCAGGTCTTGCAAAAAAAAAAAAAGAAAAGGAAAATTAAAGGAACAAAGTGCACAGATGCGCTAAAGAAAAAGGCAACGGGAGAGAAACGTTCTACAGGGGGCAGCAAACGTATGCTCTGAACTCCGCTTTCTTTGCAATGTATCTTTTTTTAAACAGGCGGAGACAAGGGTCGCGGGGCAAAGGAAAGCCGTCTACGCGTCTAGCTGGAGCCCGCACACCCTGGTGGATGCCACGGGGTGGGTCTTTACCCCTCGGCCCCGGAGAGAAGTGATTCGAATTCCTCAGGGCAGTCTCCCCAATCCCACGGGCTCCCGTGTCTGGAAACCTCCAGAAAGTCAGGACCTAAACACGGTCCAGGAGGCCACGGCTGGTCAGGACGAATGTCAGGGCGGTCAAGTTTGGTGGGGTCAGGAACCTCCCCCCCCACCTCCCGCGACTTCCCCAATAAACCCTCGGGCAGATGGATGGGGACTGATGTCCAGCAGGTGGAAAGCAAGAGCCCAGCTGAGGCAGAGACTAGCCATGGGCGGCTTCCTTCCTCCCTTCCTTCCTTCCTTCCTTCCTTCCATCCTTCCTACTTTTCTTTCTTTCTTTCTTTCTTTCTTTCTTTCTTTCTTTCTTTCTTTCTTTCTTTCTTTCTTTCTTTCTTTCTTTCTTTTTCTTTCTTTCTTTCTTTCTTTCTTTCTTTCTTTCTTTTTCCTTCCTTCCTTCCCTTCTTCCTTCCTTCTTTCTTTCTTTCTTTCTTTCCTTCTTTCTTTCTTTCTTTCTTTCCTCTTTCCTTCCTTCCTTCCTTCCCTTCTTCCTTCCTTCTTTCCTTCTTTCTTTCTTCCTTTTTCTTTCTTTCTTTCTTTCTTTCTTTCTTTCTCTTTTTCCTTCCTTCCTTCCTTCCTTCCTACTTTTCTTTCTTTCTTTCTTTCTTTCTTTCTTTCTTTCTTTCTTTTTCCTTCCTTCCTTCCTACTTTTCTTTCTTTCTTTCTTTTTCCTTCCTTCCTTCCCTTCTTCCTTCCTTCTTTCCTTCTTTCTTTCTTTCTTTCTTTCTCTTTTTCCTTCCTTCCTTCCTTCCTTCCTTCCTTCCTACTTTTCTTTTTCTTTCTTTCTTTCTTTTTCCTTCCTTCCTTCCTACTTTTCTTTCTTTCTTTCTTTTTCCTTCCTTCCTTCCCTTCTTCCTTCCTTCTTTCTTTCTTTCTTTCTTTCTTCTTTCCTTCCTTCCTTCCCTTCTTCCTTCCTTCTTTCCTTCTTTCTTCCTTTCTTTCTCTTTCTCTTTCTTTCTTTCTTTCTCTTTCTTTCTTTCTCTTTTTCCTTCCTTCCTTCCTTCCTACTTTTCTTTCTTTCTTTCTTTCTTTCTTTCTTCTTTCCTTCCTTCCTTCCTACTTTTCTTTTTTCTTTCTTTCTTTCTTTCTTTCTTTCTTTCTTTTTCCTTCCTTCCCTTCTTCCTTCCTTCTTTCCTTCTTTCTTCCTTTCTTTTTCTTTCTTTCTTTCTTTCTTTCTTTCTTTCTTCTTTCCTTCCTTCCTTCCCTTCTTCCTTCCTTCTTTCCTTCTTTCTTCCTTTCTTTCTTTCTCTTTCTTTCTCTTTCTTTCTTCTTTCTCTTTCTTTCTTTCTTTCTTTCTTTCTTTCTTCTTTCCTTCCTTCCTTCCTTCCCTTCTTCCTTCCTTCTTTCCTTCTTTCTTTCTTCTTTTCTTTCTCTTTCTTTCTCTTTCTTTCTTCCTTTCTTTCTCTTTCTTTATTTCTCTTTCTTTCTTTCTCATTCTTTCTTTCAGTCTTTCTTTCTTTCCTTTTTTTTGTTTGTACTATGAGGACTGAAAACATCGGACCATCAACAGATGGTACAGTGTATTTTTCTTGAAGAATTTATAGATCTCGCTAATGTGCAAACCCAAAGTACTTGACGGGCAGGTGGAGACAGGCACCCCAGGTTTGCAGTTGGCCTGAAGAAAGGCTGGTTTCTTTAACAGGAAACCGTAACGGGAAAGGCCCCATGGTTAGCAATTTACGTGTTACCACACTTTTACAATCAGGTCAACAGACGAGGCATCATCACGGGTGACACTATAAGGCAGAAAAGGAGAAAAATCCAATAACGGGGCCATGATTTCTACAACCAGCTGTGCAGGGAAGTCCTTCCTGCCCATTAACCCTACTGGTCTTATGTTTCTTTCAACGTTGGTCACCATTGGGGAAAAGAACACATGTAGGCCCAAAATTCCTGAGTCTCCTTCTTGGTCCATGTAGCATCTCTCTCTCTCTCTCTCTCCCTCTCCATCTCTCCCTTTTTAACTAGGTTTCATGCCCAGCACAAAGCCCAACATGGGCTTTGAACTCACAACCCTGAGATCAAGAACTGACTTCACATCAAGAGTTGGATGCTTAACCAACTGAGCCACCCGGGTGCCCCCATGTAGTGTCTTTCTCAGTGTGGTGTGGGGTGATGCCCTGGAGATCGGCTGGGGGCAAATACATCCCGTTGCCCACCAAGAAAGGGAGAAGAACCAGAGTGCTCCAGGAGAACCAGGCCATGAAGATGCCACCTACTGGGGCAGGACCATCGCATCCAGTCCCCGACTGTCCTGTCCTTCCTGACTTGGGTCAACCTCAGCTTTCGAGGGGGGCGTGTCTCCTGCTACCCCGTGGGCAGATAGAGAGCCTTCCCACCAGGGCCGTCATAAGGGCAAGAAGGGGTGTGTGCAATGGGGCAGAGGGAATGCGTGAATATGCTTGCAGACAGGACGAAAAGGACCAGGAATTCGAGTGACTTTTGAAAGAATGCCCTGCAGTCATCTGTGCCCGGCTGGGCTCCCACTCAGGAGACAGCGCGTACTCAGCAGGCCCCAGATAAGGGCTCCTGTGTCAGGGAGGGCCGCTGCTGACCAGGTGGCTCACTGGGCAGGAGGGAGAAGACAGAATGACCAGGGAAGGAATTTGTGGAGTGGGGGTTCCCACAAACAGCCTCAACAGAGGAAGCAGAGCCAGTTCTGGGGTGTCCAGCATGGCCCTGACAAGCTTGGTGCTGGGTGCTGGGTGCTGGAGAACCACACATCACAGTGAAGGAGAAGCTTTGGAGATGCTGGTTGATAAAGGAGGGAGGGGAGACCCAGGGCCGTGTGAGGATTTGGGAAAGGTCATGGTGCAGAAGAGGCAGCTGCACTCAATGCCCAGGGCAACTCTTTGTCTGCATTGGGATTTTCTCTGGACTCTAGGACACTGGGAGGAGGGCCCACTGACTCAAATGACAGAGGGCTGGGGATGTAATTCTCCCTTTCTGATCCAGACAGGAAGTCTTAGCTGTGTTTTTCATAACGGTACCTTTCTCTATGTGTCTATCCATGCATCCACTCAAACATCCATCCATCCATCCATCCATCCATCCATCATATCTATCTATCTATCTATCTATCTATCTATCTATCTATCCATCCATCCATCTATCCACCCACCCATTCACCTGTCCATCCATCTACCCATCCATCCATCATGTCTGTCTATCTATCTATCTATCTATCTATCTATCCATCCATCTCTCCATGTATTCACCAACCCACCCAGCTCTCCAGCCAGTCTCAAACATCCATCCATCCATCCACTCAAACATGTAGCAACTCAAACATCCATCCATCTACCCGTCTACCCACCCACAGACTTATCTACTCAAACATTCATCCATCCATCCATCCATCCATCCATCCATCATATCTATCTATCTATCCACCCACCCATCATATCTATCTATCTATCTATCTATCTATCTATCTATCTATCCATCCATCCATCCATCATATCTATGTATCTATGTATCTATGTATCTATGTATCTATCTATCTATCTGTCTATCTATTTTTCCATCCATCCATGCATCTTTCCATCCATCCATCCATTATATCTATCTATCTATCTATCTATCTATCTATCTATCTATCATCTATCCATCCATCCATCTACCCATCCATCCATCACATCTATCTATCTATCTATCTATCTATCTATCTATCTATCTATCCATCCATCCATCTACCCATCCATCATATCTATCTATCTATCTATCTATCTATCTATCTATCTATCTATCTCTCTATCTATCCATTCGTTCATCATATCTATTTATCTATCTATCCATCCATCCATCTCTCCATGTATTCACCAACCCACCCAGCTCTCCAGCCAGTCTCAAACACCCATCCATCCATCCATCCATCCACTCAAACATGTAGCAACTCAAACATCCATCCATCTACCCGTCTACCCACCCACAGACTTATCTACTCAAACATCCATCCATCCATCATGTCTATCTATCTATTCACCCACCCATCATATCTATCTATCTATCTATCTATCCATCCATCCACCCATCATATCTATCTATCCATCCATCCATCCATCCATCCATCATATCTATCTATCTATCTATCCATCCATCTACCCATCCATCCATCTTTCCATCCATCCACCCATCCACCCATCCACCCATCCACCCATCCACCCACCCATCATATCTATCTATCTATCTATCTATCTATCTATCTATCTATCCATCCATCATATCTATGTATCTATGTATCTATGTATCTATCTATCCATCCATCTACCCATCCATCCATCATATCTATCTATTTATCTATCTATCTATCTATCCATCCATCTTTCCATCCATCCATCCATCCATCCACCCATCCACCCATCCACCCACCCATCATATTTATCTATCTATCTATCTATCTATCTATCTATCTATCTATCCATCCTCCCCCATCCACCCATCCACCCACCCATCATATCTATCTATCTATCTATCTATCCATCCTCCCCCATCCATCCAGTCAAACATCCATCCATCCACCCAGCCACCCATCCCTGTGCTTGTTGCTGTGTATTCTTTCCTGTCACTTAGCACAACAGTCCGAAGCAGACCAGCTGGACTCGGGAGAAATGGTGCCTGCAGGTGGGTCACTCACCTCACACCCAGGATGGGCTGTCTCCCAACGCAGCAGAGAGGCTGAGGAAGCCTGTCTCCTTCATTTCAGACCTAGGAAAGGAGGCGCTGGGAAGTCTTTAGATTGCACCAAGCAGAAACCAGTCCCCCAAGAAAGGAAGGTTGGTGCAGGTGCTTGAAGGCTGTGAAATTCATGCAGGGGGGTCAGGAAGGTAAACTGAGGCAGGCTCACCACCAGGGTATCCTGGTTGCAAGCACAGACTTTGGAAACATCGCCAAGGAAACCTCTGAATCCTGTTTCTGCCTTCAAAACAATGATGCAGTTTGAGATGCCACGAGCGTCTCGCCTGGAGAGTGACACCCACTTTGTCCTTGTCTGTGTCTGATAAACACCCTCAAACAGTCGTAATCAGGACGAAAGTCTCGGTAGGCTTGGCTCCCGCAGTTCACCCGCAACACCCTGTCAGGCGATTCGAGGTCTTGAATGATTTCCTGGTCTGAGATGAATGCTGCTGGCATTCCCACGGACAGGTCCTGCTGTCATGCCCTCATGGCGGAGAAGCAGCTGGACAAACACACACAGATGACTCTCGGCTTCTATCCACGCCCCAGGTCACTTCTGTTCCATTTGCTGAAGCTGAAACCCTGTCCCCTCCTCAAGGAATACACCTGGGCCACTTCTCCGGGCCACCGCTGGACCTCATCTGATCACATCATCCTTCGTCGGCACCTGTCACGCCTACTTGGTCCCCCAGCCTTTGGGGGTCCCGCTCTGGGGGTCCTGAACGCTGATTCAGAGCAGAGCTCATCAAGGAGGTGGCAGAGATGATTTGCAGGAATCCATGGACAGAGTTTCAGACACCTGTGGTAGACAGAATAAGTGAAATCTTTATCACAATAACACAACTGCTAAGGTTAATGCAAAGAACTTGTTCAACCTAATTAAGGGGGGTGGGAGGAAAGGCATCTTCGTGGGGGACGGCCCCAGAGTGTGCCGTGTAGGGGGGTCAAAGGTGAGCAGAGCAAGGCCACTGGCAGTCCCCGGGAGCTCCCTCCTGCCCCCAGATGCCCGTCTCTCCATCTCCCTGCCCCTGGCTTGGGCTGTGATGCAGCCCATTGGTCACGTCCTCATTGGTAACATGCTTCCCTGTAGCCTTCAAGTCCAAAGTTCCCTTTCCCATCACGGAAGCGGTCTCTGCTCACTGCAGACAACCAGGAAAACCAAACAAGTAAAATGATGGATGGAAAAAGAAGATGCCGCTCTGATTTGCCCGTGGGAGGAATCCCGTGATACCGCTGGCACCCAGCATCCTAAGGGGAGCCTCTCCATTGGGGTCTTACTGTACATACTGAGCGAGCCTTTCCCTTCCTATGCAGACGGTGCCCTTGCTGCACAGGAGGCCCCCAGTCCTCACCCCAGTCTCCCCAGGGCACTGTGAAGACGGCAGAAGGATGCGCCAGCCAAGGGAGGAGGGTGGCTTCTGGACCCTGCACACGGCATGGAACCCTGTCTTCACCAGCAATGGCGCCCTCAACACGCGGATTTTAACCTCGTAAAATCCGGCCCGTCCTTCTGGCCTCCGGAAATTCGAGATCATACATTCCCATCGTTTTACGCGTTTTAAGCCACGTCCCCAAGGCTGGGCTGTGAGGGGTTCCGTCTGGTCAGGAGTTGACTGTCCTATCTGTTGAGCCCCCAAGTCTGACCTCCAGACTCTGCAAGCAGCCAGGAGGGAGGTTGCCTCCCCCAGGTCTGGGCGTGCTCACGGTCTCATCGGGACCCGACGGGCACACGCGGTGAATTTGAGGGGACTCTTCCGGTCACGCCCAGGAGACACCTCCTCATGGAAGCCGTTTCTGGTTTCACTCTTTCAGTTCACCAAGTCCTTCATCCTGAGATACCCCAGGGCGTCCTTCCAACAGTGTTTCCCCTGGGCTCTCCCACCTTTCCAGAAGCTGAGACGTTTGACCAACTCAAAGATGTGATTGTTCGCTTCAAAGGCTTCCAAGGGACCGGGCGCCTGGGTGGCTCAGTCGGTTCAGTGTCCACTCTTGATTTTGGCTCAGTTCGTGATCTCACGGTTCATGAGATCGAGCCCCACGCCAGGCTCTGACTGACAGTGCGGAACCTGCTTGGGATTCTGTATCTCCCTTTCTCTCTGTCCGTCTCTCTCTTAAGAATAAATAAATAAATGTAAAAAAAAATAGAGTAATGGTTACAAATGAATACAGTGGGGGCGGGGGCTCATTTCAGCTACAGGATTCTTCGGCAAGTCCCCGGGGGTGGGATGTGTGAAATTTGGGAATGAGACTCAGTTTACAACCACTGTCCTGAGGAGACTGTCGCTGGGGCTTAATTGCCAGGCAGGACAGCAATGGCGAAATATTGGCGAAACGAGAGGCTACAGACAAAACTTTCCTTCTTAGGGCCAGGCCTCCAAGTGCCTGTGTCCACGCTGTTCATGAGCCAGGCATGGCTAGTGGGGTACCAACACTGCACCCAGAGAACGTTGATAACCATGAGAGTCCAACAAGATACTGGTGGGGAAACCCAAACCATGGCAGTCCAACAACGATCGATCGATCGATCTATGTGTCCTATGTATCTGTCTCTATCTATCTATCTATCCATCCATCCATCATATCTATCTATCCATCCTATATATCTGTCTCCATCTTTCTATCTATTTATCCATCCATCCATCATATCTATGATTTTATCCATCCATCCCTATATCTATCTATCCATCCATCCATCATATCTATCTATTATCTATCTATCCATCTTATATATCTGTCTCTATCTTTCTTTCTATCTATCGATCTATTTATCTATCATCTATCTCTGTATGCATCACCCATTTCTGTATCTACCCATCCATCCCTATATCTATCTATCCATCCATCATGTCTATCATCTATCTATCTATCTATGTATCTATCTATCTATCCATCTATCTATCTATCTATCTATCTATCATCCATCCATATCTATCTATCCATCGTATATATCTGTCTCCATCTTTCTATTTATCCATCCATCCATCATATCTATGATTTTATCCATCCATCCTTATATCTATCTATCTATCTATCCATCCTATATATCTGTCTCTATCTTTCTTTCTATCTATCGATCTATTTATCTATCATCTATCTCTGTATGCATCACCCATTTCTGTACCTACCCATCCATCCCTATATCTATCTATCCATCCATCATATCTATCATCTATCTATCCATCCATCATATCTATCTATCTATCTATCTATCTATCCACCTATCAATTTTATGTATCTATCTATCCAAACATCTATCAGTATTTATTAATTTATGGACCACAAATAACAGGGGTGAGATTAACTCACTAATTGTCTGAGAGCAAATCTGAAGTTGTTCCTATGCACGCGGCTGTCAGAGAAAGAATGAGGCTCCGAAACCCAAGTGAGGGAGAAAGCACTCCTTCCCTTTCAGAGCCTGCCTTGTGGGGCACAGAGTCTCAGCCAACAAGCGCCCGAGGGCAGGAGACCCTCGTGGTGGTCAAGGGGGATGCAGGCAGCCACAGCATTGGCTCAAGCGGATCCTTAAATCGTCCAACCGGGTGTGTGCTCCTTGCTGTCCAGTGTCCTCCATACGTGCTTATCCTGGAAGGGTCACAGCCCCAACCTCGTTCCCGACGGATGGCACGTGAGCCTTCTGCAAAGTCTCCCGTGTGTGAGCCGCCCCTGGGACAGGTGCCCTGTTTAACTGCGTTCCCTTCCCAGCAGGCTACACCCTCGAGGGCCCAAAGCCAGTGCTGAATACGGATTTCACTACTTACTTAATATGTTACTTAACTACCTTAAAGATCAAATTCATGGGGCACTTGACTAGCTCAGTCGGTTGGGCGTCCGACCTCGGCTCAAGTCATGATCTCGCGGTTCGTGGGTTTGAGCCTCACGTTGGGCTCTGTGCTGATGGCTCGGAGCCTGGAGCCTGTTTCGGATTCTGTGTCTCCCCCTCTCTCTGCCCCTTCCCCACTCATGCTCTGTCTCTCTTTCTCTCTCAAAAATAAACATTAAAAATATATTTTAAAAAGTTAAATATAGAAGGGACATCTGGGTGGCTTGGTCTGTTAAGCCTGACTTTAGCTGACTTTAGCTCAGGTCATTGTCTCACAGTTTGTGGGTGTGGGTTCAAGCCCCGCGTCGGGCTCTGTGCTGACAGCTCGGAGCCTGGAGCCTGCCTCGGATTCTGGGTCTCCCTCTCTCTCTGCCCCTCCCCCATTGGCTCTCTCTCTCTCTCTCTCTTAAAAATAAATAAACATTAAAAAAAATTTTAAAAAACTAAAAATAAAAGAAAATAAAATTCGGGGCATCTGGGTGTCTCAGTCAGTTGACTGACCAACTCTTGATTTCAGCTCAGGTCATGAGCTCACGGTTTGTGGGTTCGAGTCCTGAGCTGGGCTCCATACTGAGCATGAAGCCTGCTTAAGACCCCCTCCCCTGCCCCTCCCCTGCTCACACACACTCTCTAAAATTAAAAAAAAAAAAAAAAGAAGAATAAAATAAAAATAAAATTCAATCAATGTAGTCTGGCCACTGCAAACTAAACCACGGATCCCTGTCTTGATCCCTGAACATGTCTCTTCAAAGTCTGTGTTTTTAATATAATGGAAACCACTACAGAATTTCCAGAAGCTAATGGGAAGCCGAGGTTTTCTTTATATGTTTAATATAAAAGGGAACATTACCTGCCCCCGGGAAAGTATTTATGAGAGACATAAGTGCGTGAAAAATCAGCTTGTCCTTTTTATTTTCCTTCCAAGTAGCAGATTGTCCCGTTTGTTCAGAAAACCAATTAAATATTTAAAGAAGGCGTCCTGGAGACAGTTGTCTTCCTAAATTGTTGCAGATCAGCTGGGGAAAATGGAGGTAGGTTGCTACATTGCACAGGTCCAGAGAGGAGGGGGGTCGGCTCCGGTCGGAGGTACGTTGATCTGGCGGGTTCTGTGGACACGGGTAACATCCACGAGGAGATACACAGCTGGACAGGTGTATACTTTCTTCTTCTTTTTTTTTTTAATGTTTGTTTACTTTGAGAGAGAGAGAGACAGACAGAGCATGAGTGGGGGAGGGGCAGAGAGAGAGGGAAACACAGATTCCGAAGCAGGCTCCAGGCTCCCAGCTGTCAGCACAGAGCCCAACGTGAGGCTCGAACCCACGAACCGCGAGATCATGACCCGAGCTGAAGTCGGACGCTTAACTGACTGAGACACCCAGGCGCCTCTGTTTTTTTTTCTCTTTTAAACGTAGTTCTTAAATAGTCTGTTCTTTTGTTTTAATTTTTTTTAATGTTTATTTTTGAGAGAGAGAGAGAAGGAGAGAGAGAATGAGTGGGGCAGGGGCAGAGAGAGAGGGAAACACAGAATCCGAAGCAGGCTCCAGGCTCCGAGCTGTCAGCCCAGAGCCCCACGCGGGGCTCGAACCCATGAACGGTGAGAGCACGACCTGAGCCGAAGTTGGACACCCAACCGACTGAGCCCACCATGGCGCCCCAACAGGTTTCTATTTTCCAACAACACTTTCTCGCTGGCTTCCCGAGGTGTCTGGGCCCCTTGGAGACCTCTCACCTTCGCAGGTCAATATTCCTCGCATGTGAGCAAGGTAGCATTTGGTGTGCACTGAGCAAGAGACAGGTGTCCTTCCAGTGTTTTTAAAACGAAGCCAGCAGGGCAGGAGCACTGAGATCCAGGAGGGACAGGGCTGCTGAGACCCAGGAGGGGCAGGAACACTGAGATCTGGGAGAGGCAGGAACACTGAGATCCGGGAGGGGCAGGACTGCTGAGATCCAGGCGGGGCAGGGCCTGTGCTCCCTCCAGAGGCTCCAGGGGAGGGTCCTTCCTGCCTCTTCCAGCTTCTGGGCCTCCAGGTGGCCCTGGGCTTGTGGCCGCGTCCCTCCCGTCTGTGTCTTTCCAGGCCCCACGGACAAAGCCACTGGCTGCCAGGCCCCCGGCCAGTCTGTAGCCGCTGTGGAAGTGAGCCCACAGCCCGGTGGCCTTGCCCTAGGACAACCTCCCGACTCAGGGGCTGGGTTTTGCCCCGTTCTGGTGTCCGTGGACGGGCCTATGTTCCCCTGCCGTTGACATCATATCTGTGTGATCCGTCCCGACCCCTTCCTCGCTGCAAACCCGACGTCTCGGGGGTCGCCTTCCCTGTGCACCTCCCCACGTGCACAGCGCACGGAAAAGTCGTGCACACGCCTGTATCTCGGGCTGCAGGCGACCCCAGCAGACTGGCCAGCGGGGGACAAGGGCCCGACTTTGCACGGCGAGGGGCAGAATGCAAAGTGGGGGTTCTGAGGGCACGGGACGCTGCGGGGACACAGCACGCCCCCACCCCGGCTAACTGCGCAAAGAGGAAGGACCGCGCCCCCCAAGGGGCGGGGGCTGCACTCCAGCAGAAGCACAGGGTGGGGAAGGACGCCATGGGGCCGGGAAAGCTGGGTGAGGATCACAGCACGAGCCCTCAGGAAACCTCCCATCACGGGGTCCCCATCTGTCTGGGAAGTGGGTGTCCTAAGACGTAAATTCCCGCCGAGAGTCAGAAAACAGAAGGTGTGTGGACAGGAAGGGCAGGAGCTGAGTTCCAGAGAGTGGACAGGTGCATGCGGGTGCAGCCTCCGAGAGAGCAAGCCATTTGGAGATGTCCTGAGGGTGAGTGCACGTCCTTTGAGGGCCAATGAGGAAGGGAGGGAAGGAAGGAAGGAAGGAAGGTGGAAGGAAAGAAAGAAGGAAGGAAGGAGGGAAGGAGGGGGGCAGGAAGGAGGGAGGGAGGGAGGAAGGAAGGAAGGATGGAAGGAAGGAAGGAAAAAAAGAAGGAAAGAAGGAGGGAAGGAGAGAGGGGGGAAGGAAGGACGGAGAGAGAGAAGGAAGGAAGGATGGACGGAAGGAAAGAAGGAAGGAAGGAAGGAAGCAGGGGAGGAAGGGGAGGGAAGGAAGCAGGGAGGGAGGGAAGGAAAGAAGGAAGGAAGGAGGGAGGGAGGAAGGAAGAAAGGATGGATGGAAGGAAGGAAGGAAGGTGGAAAGAAAGAAAGAAGGAAGGAAGGAGGGAAGGAGGGGGGAAGGAAGGATGGAAGGAAGGAAGGAAAAAAAGGACGGAAGGAAGGAAAGAAGGAAGGAAGGAAGGAGAGAGGGGGATGGAAGGAGGGAGGGGAGGAAAGAAGGAAGGAAGGAAGGAGGGAGGGAGGAAGGAAGGAAGGAGAGAGGGAAGAAGGAAGAAAGGATGGATGGAAGGAAGGAGGGAAGGACGGAGGGAAAGAAGGAGGGAGGGAGGAAGGAAGGAGGCAGAGAGAGAAGGAAGGATGGATGGATGGAAGGAAGGAAGGAAGGAGGGAGGAAGGAAGGAAATAAAGAAGGAAGGAAGGAGGGAAGGAGAGAGGGGGGAAGGAAGGAGGGAGAGAGAGAAGGAAGGAAGGAAGGAAGCAGGGGAGGAAGGGGAGGGAAGGAAGCAGGGAGGGAGGGAAGGAAAGAAGGAAGGAAGGAGGGAGGGAGGAAGGGAGGAAGGAAGGACAGATGGAAGGAAGGAGGGAAGGACGGAAGGAAGGAAGGAAAAAAAGAAGGACGGAAGGAAGGAAGGAAGGAAAGAGGGAAGGAGAGAGGGGGGATGGAAGGAGGGAGGGAGGGGAGGAAAGAAGGAAGGAAGGAAGGAAGGAGGGAGGGAGGAAGGAAGAAAGGACAGATGGAAGGAAGGAGGGAAGGAGGGAGGGAAGGAGGCAGAAGGCAAACGTAGCCATGGCGATGGGTGCGAGTTCCCTCGTGGCCATGGCAGGACGTGCACTATTGTTGTTGTCACCGTGGCTTCCCGCCTCTGCAGGTGCGCTCGGGGCGCAGCCACCCGGAGCAGGTGCGCGGGCGACGGGCGCGGTCTTCCAAGGGGCCTCCGACAGCCCCCGGGGCCCGGGCCTGAGGGGCGGGCGGCCACGTCCTCCGCGCGGCCACCAGGTGGAGCCGCGCGACAGGCGCAAAGCGCTCAGCGCTCCCCGGGCCTCGGCGTCCAGGGAGGCCCTCATCCCGGGTCTGCGTCCCGGCCCACCCCTCCCGCTGATGACCGCGGCGCCCCTCCCCAGCATCCTTCCCTGCCCCGCGGGAAACCCAGGGACGGGGGACACTGCCAACCGGCCGGACGGGGACTCCCTCCGGGGGGGCAGCCATCGTAGAAAAGCAAACAGAAAAAGCCCCAAAGGACCCGCCAAGAGCCCATCGATGCACCCTGGACACGATGCAGAACACCACACACTTGCCAGGATGCGTTTTCTAACGCACCCCTCGAGGGACCCCCCGAGTCTGGCTTGCACCCCAGCCCCCAGTGTAGATTTCGTGTGGAAGGCGACCACCTCCGTCTGACCCACATCCACACCTTTGCAGAACTAGAACATGATTATCTAGGGGCTCGGGATGGGTTCCAGAACTGTGCCCCAGGGTTCAAAGCCCAGAGGTGAGTCTTTCCTGTGGACCCCCCCGCCCCCCGCCAGCTCTCCGTTTGGACAAGGGGGAGAAGGACGCTGCACGTCAAACGCGCTGGCTTCACATCAACTATTTTCACACACAGGAAACACCCCAGGAGGGTCATCGAGGCAGCATTTTCTGCCTGAGCCCCTGCTTCCCCAGGCCTGCGCGTTCCCCACCGCCCCCTTTTTGCACTGGGTTCCCAAAGCCGCAAAGAGACGTAGCCCAGGGGCGCCTGGCTGGCTCAGTTGGTGACGCGCCAGACTCTTGGTTTCGGCTCCGGTCATGGTCTCGAGGTTCAGGAGTTCGAGCCCCGCGTCGGGCTCTGTGCTGACGGTGTGGAGCCTGCTTGGGATTCTCTCCCTCTCCGTCTGCCCCTCCGCGGCTCACCCTGTCTCTGTCTCTCTCAAAATAAATAATTAAACTTAACAAAATAAAATGAAAAAAAAGACACATGCCAACAGAGACAATATAGACTATACAACCAGGGTCCTGGGGCCACCATCACGGTGTTTATTTTTGAGAGAGACAGAGACAGAGAGAGAGAGGGAGACAGCACAAGCAGGGCAGGGGTAGAGACAGAGGAAGACGCAGAATCCGAAGCAACAAAATAAAATGAAAAAAGACACATGCCAACAGAGACAATATAGACTATACAACCAGGGTCCTGGGGCCACCATCACGGTGTTTATTTTTGAGAGAGAGAGAGAGAGAGGGAGAGAGCACGAGCAGGGCAGGGGTAGACACAGAGGAAGACGCAGAATCCCAAGCAGACTCCAGGCCCTGAGCTGTCAGCCCAGAGCCCGACGCGGGGCTCGAACTCACGGACCGTGAGATCATGACCTGAGCTGAACTCGGACGCTTAACCTACTGAGCCACCCGGGCGCCCCAGGAACAGGAAGTTAAATTAACAAAAGCATCTCCATGAAACCTTGGGTATCACCACTGGGTTGCCCCGTGTCGAGTTGGAACTGATATGAGTAGGCAACAAGAAGGCACGTGTCTTCAAGCCCAGACAGGGAAGGGACCCACGTGGGCCGGGAACAGCCAAGGCTAAATCCTGTCTGCACACTCGCGTCTTGTCCCACTACTGGGGGGGGTCCAGGTCTGCAAGATCCAACCATTCTCTCCAAAGGCAGTCGACTGCATTGTGCAGGATTTGGGCACGCTTCCTCCGATGATCAAATATATATTTATACATACAGGTTTTAGCGTTCAAAGGCAAGCTGTTGGCTTATGTTAGGCCATCGAGGCAAGCCAGGGAGAATACGGTCCAAAAACACTCAGAAAGATGTGCAGGCTGCTGTATAAAACTCTGGACCTGTCCCAACTTGCTCTAGGATTCGCCCGGAGACGCGAAATACATTCAGGAAACCACACTCTCTTCAGTTCGCCCACGTGCCGGTGGTCATTGGCCGGGGGTCCACACCAAGGTCTGGCTGGCCCGTGGCTGATAGGCGCTCGGCCAAGAGGATCGGTCGCGGAGACATCGTTGGACTCTTTTCACGGGTCACGTAGGAGACTTTGGTCCCTAGGGGACCTTCCCTGCCCCCCCCGCCCCCGCATGCCTGGCCCAAACCCCAGGGCCCCCTCGTCCAAACGTTTCTAAATGAAACTGTGCCCTAACGTGAAAACCGACCCGACAGCCTCATGCGCCTTCTTGTCTCCCGTAAACAGACCATCTTTGCTCACTTTCCTTGATCAAGAACATTCATTTCTTCCCTTGCAACACGAAGGAAAGTGCACGGGCCAGCTCCCGGCCCCCCGTGCCCCTGTCCCTGACCGTCTGCACCCCCTGACGCCTCAGCCGCACTCTGGGGTTCTCCCCACGGGTCACACCTGCAGGCTGTGTCTCCCGAATCGCCTCTCCCATCCTCGGCTGGCCGGTGATCTGTCCTCTCGGTAACGTCACATCTACTTTGTAAACTTTGAGGCACCCCACAGCATCTGAGCTGGATTCGCAGGTTGCTTTGCACACAAAGGCTGCGGCCACAGGTGCACGGACTCACGAGGGGACCAGGGGATCCACAGACCCCCCCCCCCCCATGCCCGTCCGGAGGCCTCCAGCGAGGGCACACAGAGCAGTGTTGAGCCACAGGCAGAACCCTGGTGGCTCCTGAGTTCTGCTTGAAGGACCAACCACGCACCCCGGACAAAGCCACGGTCCTGAGATCCCGCCTGAGTGCAGGACGGGGGTCAGGGAGTCCCTGATGCACGCACATCAAGACCAAATGTGTATCCCGGCGCAGGATTGCATAGCACGGGGACAACAGGCACCGGGTTAGAAATGGCATGAAAAGTGGGGGCTCCCAAGGAGCCCCCAAGCGACGGAGGCTTTCAGACGAAGCCAGGCGTGTGACCCAGGAGCCTGGGAGCATGGAAGCATTGGAAGCAGGTGGCCCGGGGCCGGCTGGGTCCGAGGCTGGCAGACCCAGGGCTAGGTCGTGCATTTCAAGGCGGGGAGGGGTCGTCGGTCACGGCTCTCCTTCCCTGGCAAGGCTGCTCGGGGGTGGGGGAGGAGGATGGGCTTACAGGAAGCACAGGGACCAGAACAGGCACACTGACTCACCTCTGCAAAACGGGGGGGCGTGCCTGGACTTCATCCCCTGACACCGGGGATCCAATCCCCCTGGGCCAGCAAGGGACTCTGATGCACTTCCTGGGACGCCTGGGAGGAAAGGTTTCCTCCCCCCCCCCCCCCCCCACGTATTCCTTCTTGGTCTGGACCTTCTTGGTCTCCATCGGGGGCCCCTCGCAGATCCTGCACACGGCACCCAGTTTAATGCACAAGCTCAGAAACTCTGGCTGTCCTCCCTAGCGAGCGAACCCGTGACATGTAGAAACCGTGCGTGTGGGTCTCTGCGTGTGCGTGTGGGTCTGTGTGCGCCTTTTTTCTCTTCTTCCTTCCACCAGCGGACACGTACGGCTGGTAATCGAGGTTCCCCTCAAAATCAGAAGCTGGGACTCTGGGAGAAGGCAGAGCATCGCGGCCCAAGCAGACGGCTCGTGGCCGATCCCAACCCCTCCCTGTGGATGTGTGTGTATGTATTTATGGCAAAGCAACCCCCCTGACTCCGCGTGCGGCTGGACTGGCTCCTTGAACTCGCAAGGACCTGCCTTCAGCCGCGTTTCTGCACGCGACCCCCGTCGCAGACTGCAGAGACAAAGAAAAGCCCCCTGCAGGTGCCCTTCTGGCTGTGGGGAGCCCCCATTGGGAACGTGGACCCCCTTCCCATCACGCTGGGTGCGGGGGAGAGGAGAGCAGTCTCTGGGCCGCAGCCCCTACATCAGGACACGCGTAGCCTCACTTGGCCCCCGTCTGCGGGGCTGCTGTCTCCAGGCCTCGTGCCTTCTTGGAGCTCGGCTCTGAAGGTCAAGGATGATGCCTGCGGACCTGGAGGGAGTCCCGGGCTCACGCACCGGACGCTGGAGCCCCTGGGGGTCTCGGAGGGGAATCGGGGACAGGGTCCATGCCTGCCTTTCTGCCACAGCTCACTGGTTGCACAGGACAAGTTGGGTCAAAGCCGGTGGCCCAGCCCCTGGTCACCGGTGTGGGGGGCCCGGTGCGCTGGAGACAAGAATGGCCGCTGGGCCTCCGGTCTCGGTGGTAAGGCTGTGGGGTTCTTCTGCTGCTGGCCTGGCACGGGTTCCCCCGACCAGGCCGCAGGGGGTGCGCCCAAGTCGCTGCATCTGGGGACCCTGAGCCTTCCGGATGCCCAGCTGGGTGGGAACCTCCGCTTTGGCCAGGAATTCTGCATCAGCCTTTGGGGGGCTCCCTGAGTCTCCTCTGTTTACTGACTGTCCTGGGCAAGTGCCCACCAGGCATCAGTCGTAAATGCAGCCCAGGCGGCAGGACAGGTGTGTGTGTGTGTGTGTGTGTGTGTGTGTGTGTGTGTGAGAGAGAGAGAGAGAGACAGAGCGCGCGAGAGAGACAGGCGGGGGCGAGGTCCCTCCCCACCGTCCCCACGACCCAGGAAGCAAGGTGGGGGACACCTGTTTACGGTGGGGGGAGGGGGCTCGCTGGGAAGCCGCAGGACCCGGGAGGGACCCCTGCGCCAGGAGGTGCACCTGCTGGGCTCCTCGTCTGTTTACGCTACAACAGGGAGCCCCCTTCCCCTTATGTAAGCCCTGCGTCTGTCTGGGTCTGCAGTCCGCCTCCTCCTGGGCCCCGAGACCCTCGCACCCCCTCCTGCCCGGCGTCAGCAGGCACTTGGACGCAACAGCGCAGCCCCCTCCCCAGGAAAGAGAAGAAAGGAGGGGTGCGCCGGCCCACCCGCACCCCCCCCTCCCCAACCCGGCCCTTCCTCTGTAATGACAGCGCAGCGCGCCAGCCGCGGCGCGCGGGGAGGGGGCTCCGGAAAGACGAAGGCGGGGGACCCCCGCCCCCCTCCCCCGCCCACGAGCAGGGGCGGCGCGGGGAGAGGGACGCGGGAGCCAGCAAAGCGCGGCATGGCGCCGGGGCCCCCCAGGCCAGCGCGGGGGGCGCAGGGGTCGGGCGCAGGAGCCCCGCGCCGCAGCCTCGCCTCCCTCCTCCGCCTCCCGGTCCCCGCCCCGCGCTCGCCCCCGCGCCCCCCGCCGCCCGCGTTCGGCCGCGCGCTGCGCCCCGCGGGGCCGGGCTTACACCTGTCACCGCGCGCCCGCCGCCTCGCCGCCGCCGCCGCCCAAGTTCGCGGGGACTTGGCGGGCGCGCCGCCTGCCGCCTCCCCGCCCGCGCCCGCGTCCTCGCCCATGGCCGCCGCCCCCGCCCGCCCGCCGCCCGCGCCCCCCGCGCCGCCCGCCCAGCCCCGCGGCCGCCGGGCCCGGTGAGCCAGCAGCGCGGCCGAGCGCGGGCGCCCGTCCCCCGGCACGGAGCACTGCGGATGCGGCGCGGGGCCGGCGCGGGGCTCCGGGCGCGCTCGGGGGTCGTGAGCGCCGCGCCCCGCGCCCCCGCGCGCCCCCCGCCCGCCCGCGCGCCCCGCCGGGGCCATGCAGTCGCTTATCTCGCCGGTGACCAAGGCGATCCTGGTGGCCCTGTTCATCTTCGCAATCCTGCTCATCCTGTACGTGATACTCTGGTACATCTGCCGCGATGTGGACTGCGACCACGGCATCTGAGCCCCGCGGCGCCCAGGGCGCCCCGCCCCGGGCATGGGGGCCGCGCGCCCGCCGCCGGGCCGTGACCTTCAGGGACGGAGCGCGGAGAGCCGGTGAGTGCGCGCGGGCGGGCGGGCGCGGAGCCTCAACTTCCCGGGGCGCGGGGCGCGGGGCGCGGGACGGTGCCCCACCCCCACCGCGAGGTGGGCGCTGCGCCCAGACTCCCCGCGGGGCGCCCGCAGGTCCCGCCCGCGCCCCGGGGTCCGAGGGCGCGGGGCGCTCCAGCCTTGGGGGGACGCACCTGCGCCGCGTGGGAGCGAGCTGGCGGGGGCCCGGGGAGTGCCGCGCGGTGCCCCGTTCCCGGCCCTGCTCGCAGGGCGCAGCACCCCCGTCCCCCGACCCCCGACCCCGGGCAGCCCCGCGCGGCTGAGCGCAGCGCCGAGCGCCTTGCTGGGGGGCCCGTCCCCACGGGCCGCCGAGGAACCCCTCCGACGAGCGACTGCAAACAATTGAAAGCAGGTCGCAAGGTTGGTGCGCCCTGTTCGCCCTGCCTGCACCCCGCCCCCCCCCCTCCGCCGCCGGCTCCCCAGCCTTCCCAGGGCTTCCGAAGCGCAGGAAGGGGGCTTGCCTTCAAGTCCCCGCGCCCCTGCCCCACAGGACAGCGACGGATGGGACGGACATGGCGCTCAGCCCTCCAGCAGGCGTGCCGCCGAACAACTTTGTGACTTAAATAAATAGCTTGTTAGCGAGAGAGAGCGAAAAAAAAAAAAAAAAAAATGCCTCCCTTTCAACGCTGGTCCGCAAAAAGAACGTGTGAGGAAAAACACCCAGATTAAACAGGCTGGCAATTTATGCGTCTGCGGGCACTGGGATGTGTGCTTGGGAATCAGGGCAGGCAGGGGGATGTGGGTCCCGCTGGCCTCGCGGAGCCGCGCGCCCCCCTCCCACCCCAGGGCTTGCCCAACCCCTGCTTTGTGGAAACGCATTCCCGTCTGTCCCTGTGCTAGTCAACCCCGTCCAGACAGTTCAGGGTTAAGGCATCGGAAAACGCAGACTCCTTGTCCCCAGGAACCTCTGGAAGCTCGAGGGGGGCCAGACTGTCTGATGCGCTGTGTTCTGGGGCGGTTGGGGGAGGATTAGGGTTGCCCAGAGTGTGGGTTTTTTTTTTTTTTTTTTCCTCTCCTGTACTTAAAACTGGCGTTGAGGCTGGGAGTGATCTTGCAACACCCAGACTGGCATGTTTCCAGCATCCAATGCAGGGGGAGGAGGAGGGGGGGAGGGAGGGGAGGAGGAGTGTGTGTGTGGGGGGGGAGGAAGAGTATAGGAGGCCCGTTTTCAAGATAAGGAACCCTGTTGGAGACAATGAAGAAAGGTTTGCAGAGCCTGCCTTACACCCTGTCAGCGGTGCAAACGCATCCGGAAGGCATGCGGTGCAGCTGGGCACCTAGACAGTCTTGCGAGATGCTGTGTGTCAGTGTGCAAGGCCCTGCGCTGAGCCCCATGTGTCCCCGGTGGGACACAGCCCGCACACAAACACACACGGACCAACCCCCTTGGTAACGCAGTGGGCAGACGTTGCCAACAAATTGCTGAAGCACCACCACGCCCCAGGCAGGAGCGGGTGAAATCAGCGGGATGACCACATTCCAGAATGGGGGTCCCCGGATGACCCCCCCCACCCCCCTCCCCAGGAGGAAAGGCCACCGAGCCTCACACGTCTGCATCCCACACACGGCACGTGAATCGGGATCCAAAATTATACCAAACACACACACACGCTGTGGGCTAGTCAGTCGGGAGGAGGAAGACACCCACACGAGAGCTGTGTGCTCCTCGGGGGAGCCTCCGGGGAGGGGGACGTTGTGGTGAGGAGGGGGGGGCACATGGTCACCACTGGGGCATGTCTGCCAGGGACACGAGAACACAGTTGCAATTAAAACAGTGAGCAATTATATAACGGACGGCATCCGGGATTTTTCCATGGGGCCGGGGGTCGGTCCACACCGCTCATTATTGGAACCCCACGCCCTGCAATTCACGGTCTGTTTAACTCCGGCGACTTCTTTGCTCGGCACACTCTCTCCCTCCCCCGGATTACTTTTTCTCACACGCAATTTCAGCTGCAATAGAGCAATGTTTATTCGATTTCCCAGAGAATGCTTCCCCATCAATTAGAGGCGAGCCACACGCCTATGGGTTGTGGGAACGATTCGATTCAGTTAAAGGTCCCTGCTTAATCGTCACGAGCACATGGCATGGCAGGTTCATCGCAACATGAGAACCAAACACAGGGTTCCAGAATCGAACTTGCACAGCACGTGTAAGTCGACAGATGATGGATGCTGTGGGTCTGGAGCAGTAACGCCAACAGACAGACCCCAAGTAGCCCAAGTTAGAGCCAGAACCCCGTGGGCAAAGTGGATCACAATAAGTCACATTGCCATAGCCCTGGGTGATCTGCAAAAGAGCTTCCCCAGTGGTGTTCTTCTGGATCTGTCTCACTGTCCCAGGAAGAGGTGGGGGCATCATCGCAAACGTCCCCACGTCAGGTACACAAACTCAAGGTCACACAGCTGGGGAAGGGCAGGGTCGTAGCTGGTGAATGACACATTCACACTGGGAGCTTGTGGCTGGAAATGGGGCACATTTCTTTGACCTGTGAGACCTTTGTCTGCTCCTGTCAAGGGAATGCCCGGATCCCTTTCGTGTCCATCAGGGGACGTTTAGATCCGTCGGCTAGCCGCATGACGCTCTACAGCGTGGCGACCATTCGGGTATCTGAGACCTAAACAACAGGGAAAGTTCAGCCGTATCCAACCACGACCGTCGCTCAGAAATCACTCTTGGGTCCAGGGAGATGAACCACATACCGAGGTAGAAGGACGATGTCCAAAAAGCTGGCAATAGTGTGTCAACAGAGAAACATCTCTCCTGTGTGTCACCTTCTTAATTTTCTACGGGCAACCACACAGAGCGGATTGTAGCACTGCGAAAGAAATAACAATTCCTCATAAATAACAATTACGGTGGGGTAGTAAGAACAACACGGGAGGCTAACATGATTATTATTTATACTGCATTTCGCCCTTGTGACAGCAATGTGGATATAATTATTCTCCCAATTATGCAGAGTGGAAACGGGAGACCACAAGAGAAAGGTGACATTAACTTCCCCAAGATGGCAGGAAAAATCGATCGGCAATTGTCTCCAAGCTGTTGACTTGCACGCACACATGTGTGGTGTGTGTGTGTTTGTGTGTGTGTGTAAATAAAATCTCAGAGGGATCGCTTTTCTATTCCCCGAAGTTTTAAGTTGTATATGTATTTCCAGCTGCTCCTTGGGGTTGAGGCATGTCATTGACCTTTTAAGTTTTTTTTTATGCATTGCCAAACATCTACTTATGATATATTTCTTTAATTTTTTTAATGTTTATTTATATTTGAGAGATAGACACAGAGCGTGAGCAGGGAAGGGGCAGACAGAGAGGGAGACACAGAATCCGAAGCAGGCTCCAGGCTCTGAGCTGTCTGCACAGAGCCCGACGCGGGGCCCGAACTCACGTACTGTGAGATCATGACCTGAGCCGAAGTCGGACGTTCAACAGACCGAGCCACCCAGGCGCCCCGTCTACTTATGATATATTTCTCGGTAGTGCACACAGTTGTTTTGGTGGAAAGCACCACCACAACAAAACCCAACTGTGGTTCTATTTGTTCATTAATATGGATAAGCAGCCTGCAAATTGAAAGACCGAATTCCAGAGCGTGCCCCTATCTTGGAAGCTGTCGGTCGTGCTCCTGGTGCAAGGAAATTGCTGATTTGGGAAGAATGTTGTCACATTGTTTATGCATTATGTATATTGCGTACTTTATCCTTACCTAGTCCATACCCTACGTGTTCATACAACATACTCTCTGTCCTGGAAACAGAATATGTGTCCAATGCTGAGTGGATTGGACGTCGCATCCTGTATCGTTGGACAACTGTTCCCAGAAGCCCCTTCATATCTCCCCTGCCTCCTCCCCAAAGCGGGGGGTCTCCGAATGGGGCAAAGAGGGGCTCCTGTGATCCCCAGCTTTTTTTTCTGAGAATAATTAGTAGAAATAAGTGAATTCGGTCTGCTTGGAAACATCCAATAGGGAAGCAGAACTCCCAGGACCCAGAGCCTCTGCAAAGAGGCTGGTTCTGCACCCCAGAAGAGTGAACTCCCTGAAGGTTCTAATTACACAGGAGAGGAACAGACGGCCCCACAGGTGGCCGGGGGTGTGGGTGTGGGGTCCTTGCCTGTGGGGCACTTGGCTTTGCTGAGGAAGGACGCAGGGGGTCGGGGACAGGTCCTAATGCCTGATGCACTAGACCCTGTGTGTCCACGGCACCTGCCTGATAACCGGCACGCTTTGGCACGAGTGAACATTGTAACGTTAAAGAGAAGTGAGTGACGCTGGTGGGGCAGGGGTGGGTAGGGAGGGACAGAATGCCTTCCGAACCCACTTTCTGGTTAAATAAAGAGAAAAAAGACACACACTGCCTGCCGGGCACTCGCTCCCGACACCTGTCTGCCGTGGCGACATCCTGTTGTTTCTTGGCCGGGCGAGCCCCACGCCTCAGACGTGCCTCTCGAAAGCGGGCTGCATTGCAGATGCCTCTAGAAACTGCGGGCGGGCAGAAAGGTCGTGCGGAGCTCGGAGGTGCTGGCCCAGGGCCAGAGCCGGTCGGAGTGTCGCTGGCCAAAGCTGCAGGCTTGGGGTGGGTCTGAATGTGCTCATGGATCCCGGCCTGCAGGGGGCCGTGGGGTGGCGAAGGCGGGCGGGCCGTCTGCGCCATGCCCGTGGCCCCCAGAGCCGGCCAGCACCCGGGGGGCACAAGATCCCATTCCTGTCATTGGGGGGCGGCGGGGCTGACCCTCTGTGCACGCCTCTTGGGGAGCGTTGGCCATCTGTCCCCCGCGGGCACTCGCCCCCGCCTGGCTCTCTGGCAGGCCTACGACTCCCCTTTCTGGGCCCAGCAGGGGTGTCTTTCAAGGCGAGCCAGCCCGGCTGGGAGTCCCCACGCGCCCGCGGTGCCTTCCAGGCGGAGGCCAGGAGCTCTGGAAAGACCTAAGCTTCCTTCGCAGCCAAGTCGGGGAGGGGAAGGGCTTGGGGAGCCAATGTAATCAATGCGGCTTTTGAGCTCAAAATAGTGTGAGCGTCACAGAAGGGCTGCACAGTGCTCGCAGGCCCTTCCAGAAAGGTTGCAAAAAGGACGGGGAAGCCGTGCTTTGAATCCGCGGGCGGCCCCGGAGGGAAAGGTCAAACACATTGGTGCCCGCTGCCTCTTGTTTTCCAAGTCTCCCCGTTTCTCCATTCACGCGGCCCTTGCAAGCCGGACGTTTAGGGCCTGGCAGCCAGGACCGTGCACCAATTGAGCACCTGCTGTGTGCGTAACATGGCTTCGCGTGATTCTCATACAGCCCCTGGGATGCGCTGGTAGGATTTCCTCCGCGGGGCAGAACCACCGGTCCCACCGGATGGTTAGGAGCGGTGCCCTAGGGGTGTGACCAGCCTGAGACCAGAGGCGTGGACACCAGGCTGAGGGGGCGTCCGCGGCGGCCGTTTGCGATTCGCCGGCCAGACTCAGGCATCCGTCCCGTCCGCGCTCGCCCGAGTGGGGCCCGTGACGCCAGCACACGCACCCGCGGAGGTCCGTCCACTCCAACCACAGTCACGGAGGCCGTAGGTAGACCGTCGCCGCCGTTGGTCGCGGAGGGCCGTCAGACGCAGTGGACAGACGCCATCGGTCCACGCGAAACCCACCCTTGGCGTCTACCGAGGCATCACGGTCCACGCACGGCAGGCTGGCACGTCGCTCTCCCTGACCCGCTACATTACCGCCGTGTTTGGGACCCGTGAATACGAGCGCCGGGACAGATGCATGGTTTGTCCCCCGGGATCTCATCCTTTAACGTGTTGGCACGCATAGAGCGAGTCTCACGGGGATGGTGTCACGGGAAGGGAGACGTCACCGGCTGTCAACCAAAAACCTGAAGACGACACAACAAGAAGAAAAAGCAAGTGGGTCGAGTGAATAAGATGGCAGAAGATGAGATGGGATGGGAAGGGAAGGGGAGGGGAAGGAAGGGAAGGGGAGGGGAGGGGAGAGAAGGGGAGGGAATGGAAGAGAAGGGAAGGGAAGGGAAGGGAAGTGATGGGAAGGGAAGGGAAGGGGAGGGGAGGGGAGGGGAAGGGAGAGAAGGGGAGGGAATGGAAGAGAAGAGAAGGGGAGGAAGGGTAGGGAAGGGAAGGGAAGGGGAGGGGAGGGAAGGGGAGGGGAGGGGAGGGAAGGGGAGGGGAGGGGAGGGAAGGGGAGGGAATGGAAGAGAAGAGAAGGGAAGGGGAGGGAAGTGATGGGAAGGGAAGGGGAGGGAAGGGAAGGGGAGGGGAGGGGAGAGAAGAGGAGGAAATGGAAGAGAAGAGAAGGGAAGGGGAGGGAAGTGATGGGAAGGGAAGGGAAGGGAAGGGAAGGGGAGGGGAGAGAAGGGGAGGGAAGGGGAGGGGAGAGAAGGGGAGGGAAAGGGAGGGGAGGGGAGAGAAGGGGAGGGAATGGAAGAGAAGGGAAGGGGAGGAAGGGTAGGGAAGGGAAGGGGAGGGGAGAGAAGGGGAGGGAAGGTAAGGGGAGGGGAGGGGAGAGAAGAGGAGGGAATGGAAGAGAAGGGAAGGGATGGGAAGGGGAGGGAATGGAAGAGAAGGGAAGGGAAGGGAAAGAAAGGGAAGTGATGGGAAGGGAAGGGAAGGGGAGGGGAGAGAAGGGGAGGCAATGGAAGAGAAGGGAAGGGAAGGGGAGGGAAGTGATGGGAAGGGAAGGGAAGGGGAGGGGAGGGGAGAGAAGGGGAGGTAAGGGAAGCGGATGGGAGGGAACAGAAGAGGAGGGCAGAGAAGGGGACGGAAGGGAAGGGGAGGGGAGGGGAGAGAAGGGGAGGGAAGGGAATGGAAGGGAAGAGAAAGGAAGGGAAGGGAAGGGAAGTGATGGGAAGGGAAGGGGAGGGGAGGGGAGGGGAGAGCAGGGGAGGGAACAGAAGTGGAGGGGAGGGGAGAGAACGGGAGGGAAGGGAAGGGAAAATATGGGACTCGAGGGAAGGGAAGGGAGGGAAGGGAAGGGAAAGGAAGGGAAGGGATGGAAAGGGAAGGCAGGGGAGAGAAGGAGAGGGAAGGGATCCTTCCCAAAGCAGATGCCTCCAACACGGTGCGTGGTGTAGACTTCTTGTGGGGAGAAGGATTATAACAAATGCACAACTTTGCCTCCAAGAAGTCAGGGACGTGCTGGTGAGCGCGGCGAAGGGTCTGTATCTGTTGTCTGTGGTTCATCTTCGAGAACAGTGCGCGAACCCCGACGGCTGCCCCCCAGCTGACCGGAGCAGACCACACACAGGCACACCGCGCCTGTTGCCGCAACTTTTGCGGATTCCGGACCACCTGCCTTCTCCCTTCACAGGTTCAAGCTGAAAAGCGAAGGATGTCCGACCCCACAGACAGGCATACCCGGGTTCACGGCCACATTCACCGTGGTGTTTGCGCGTCTCTCACGCACTGAGTGCTTGGCGATCTGTGCTGTTCCTTGCTGGCATCGCTATTCCCCTTCTCGATAAGTCAGTGACAAGGTTCTCGGGTGTTGTGATGCTAACGCTGTGTTCCTGTAAAATTTTTTTAAAAATTTTTTTAATGTTTATTTATTTTTTAGACAGAGAGACACAGAGCACGAGTTGGGGAGGGGCAGAGAGAGAGAGGGAGACACAGAATCCAAAGCAGGCTCTGGGCTCTGAGCCGTCAGCACAGATCCCGACGCGGGGCTCGAACTCGCAGACCGCGAGATCATGAGCTGAGCCCAAGTCGGACGCTTCACCGACTGAGCCACCCGGGCACCCCTGTGTTCCTGTAAACTCTTAGGGCTTTATTGTGGAATTGGCCGTCGTTAGACACTTTCCTTGTGTTCTATTTATTGTCTTTCGATTTTGTGCTTTTCCTGCAGGTCGGTTGGCCAGGGCCCCGGATCCTAATACTCCAGGGAAGCTACACTCTCCTTGTGGAAAAGATAAATTAGCAGGGTTTCCTCTGTCTGGGCGGGGGGGAGTGGGGGTTCTGTTGCTTGTTATTTGTCTGTGTTTCTAGGGTGCAGAGCCATGAGGAGGGGCTGTCTTATACCAAAGGACTTATATTTAGGAAATAATTATTCTTCTCCTGGAAGCAAAAAAGTCCCCTAGGCCGTATCTTCAGCACTGAGGGTTTTATTTAGTCCAGTGTGCTATAAAGAGAAGCTGATTTCTCTTGGAGCCGGGTGACCTGTTTCGGGGCCTACATTTTCCCACTCCTGGCGACATCCCCAGTGGAGAGAACTTCACTCAAGCTATTTTCTAGCCAACCGTGTGTCTGTTCCGGAACAAAGAAAGAAAAAAAAAAAAAGAAAAAAAGAAAGAAATCGAGGGAGGTCCAGATACTAACCTAGAAATCATCTGGGATGCCCTGTTTAGTCAATTACTTGGATCCCAGAATGATGGCTTCTGTGGATCCCATTGGACATTTCCCGGGTTATATTTTGGGCTGGCGACTTAGAGGGCTCCCGGAGTAAGACGGTTGTTGACCGAAGCTTCATTCTCTGCAAGAATACGGATGGTTTTCACTTAGGTGTGGGGGTGGGTGGACCCAGCATTTGGACAAAGACAAGACGAAACTGACACGTAAGCCAAAGCGATCGCTATGCTGTGAAACGTTCTAAACATTCTTAATCCAGTTGTGTTGGGTAGCGATCCGACAACTGTGGGTCCCTATGCACAAAGGCATTGGGATATCTTACCAAATAAATACATCAGTCGATCAATGAATCGCTACCCCTTTGGAGGAAACGGTAGAACCAGAAATTAGGAGGCGGGGCCACCTGCTCTACGGTGTGGGGCAATGGGAAGTCGAGCCATGTTATTGCTGCGGTCCGGGACTTCCACGCTGGAATCCACACGGGCACAGAGGGGGACCCCCTGCCCATATGCAACGCGGATGTTCCCAGGAGGATGATCTCGCCCCAGTTTGAAAGGTCGCTGCGATTCTGCATCTCTGGCGTTGAGACAAAGAAGCCAGTGCGCAGCTGACTTAGCAAACAGGGGCACGAACCAGATTTGGTCATTCACATTGTCCACCACGAACCGGCAGCAATGACCGGGTGGGGTCTCACGTCAGGGCACGTGCATTCGCTTCCTGTGGCGGTTGTGACCTCTCGCGACCGGCGTAGCATCCTAAAACACCAGGATTTTATTCTCTTGCACTTCTGGAGAGCAGAGTTGCAAAGACAGTCTTGTGGGAATAACACCAAGATGTGAGCCGTGCTGGTTCCTGATGGAAGTTCTAAGAGATGGTCCCTCCTGGCCTCTCCCGGCCTCTGAAGGTGACTGAGTTACTTGGCTGCTGGCCATGTCAGTCTGAGCTCTGCCTCCATGACCACACGTCTCTCCTTCCTTGGAGACTCCTGCCTCCCTCTGATAGGGAGTCTGGCGGAGACGTTGGGACCGTCTGGATGACCCAGGATCACCTCCCCGACTCAAATTCGTCACTACATCTGCAGCGTCCCATCTGCCACATGAGGCAACATCTACACGTTCTAGGAATTAGGATCTCCTATCTGTGGCCGCCATTTTTCACCCAACCGCGTCTTTGTGAGACCCAGAGCCTCGCTTTCTCATGGGGAAGGAGATACCCAGAGAAGTTTTGCAACCTGCCTGTAGCAACACAGCTAATCATTGGCCCATGAGCCCCGGCATGAAATGCCCTCTCTCTGTCTCTGTCTGTGTATCTCTCTGCCTCTCTCTCTCTCTCTCTCTCTCTCTCTCAGGCCTGCTGCTCCCCTCCCTCATCGTCACACTGATTATTCCTAGCATTTTGTTCTGAGGGCTTCTATCTAATTAATCCTGTAACAGTGATGTTTCCAGCAAAGTGGCAGATTCTGAATTGTTCTGTGTCATGAGTCAGCCTTTGACCAGAAAAAGTTCTAGGGAACTAGATAGTCACTTGAAAGGGGGACACAATGAGGAAAAAAAAAAACAGCATAGCAGCTAGAAATGAAGTTTCTAGCAGTGAAGTGCTGACCAGCCCTGGCGTCTGTCTCCTTGGGATTCCTTGGGCTTTGCAAGAAATACCTTTGTGTTTGTCCCGCCCTCGCAGAGCCCGAGTGGTGGCCTGTGAGCTGTGAGTAGTGGCCTGCACGTGGATGGGACTTCACGGGTGGGATCTTCCTCCCACCTGCGGAGAACTGTGTGTTCCCACTTATGTAACCCCAGCAAGAACAAGACAAACATCATTTCAAGATGGCGGCACCATCCAAGATGGCGGCACCTTTGTTCACAAGGGCAGGGAACATGAGCACTATGTCTTCAGAGACAGAAAGGAGGAATCCAATGCACAACAGGATGGGTGAGCAGGGGGAAAGTGTAGACCTGGTCTGTCCAAGATGGGAGCCACTAGCCACTTGTGGCTACCGAGCCCTTGGATGTGGCCACGTTCACTGAAGGCCTGGGATTTTCTTTTCTTTTTTCTTTTCTTTTCTTTTCTTTTCTTTTCTTTTCTTTTCTTCTCTTCTCTTCTCTTCTCTTCTCTTTTTTCTTCTCTTCTCTTCTCTTCTCTTCTTTTTTCTTTCCTTTCCTTTCCCTTCCTTTCCTTTCTTTCCTTTTCTTTTCTCTTCTCTTCTCTTCTCTTCTCTTCTTTCTTCTTTCTTTCTTTGTCTTTCTCTTTCCTTTCTCTTCTTTCTTCTTTCTTTGTCTTTCTTTCTTTCTTTCTTTCTCTCTCTCTCTCTTTCTTTCTTTCTTTCTTTTTTCTTTCTTTCTTTCTTTCTTTCTTTCTTTCTTTCTTTCTTTCTTAACTTTACTTCGAGAGAGAGAGATAGCACAAGTGGGGGAGGGGCACAGAGAGAGAGAGCCCCTAGAAGGCTTCACTCCATCAGCACAGAGTCCAATGCAGCGTTTGAACTCAGAACCCGTGAGATCATGACCTGAGTAGGAATCAAGAGTGGGACACTTAAATTGGTGGAGTCAGTTGACCACTCGGCCAACTCATGGGCCTGGGTTTTTCACTGCATTGATTTTTACTGGATTTAAACACCAAGAGTCACAAGGCTCGTGTCTCTCATATTGGATAATGGGGCCATAGTTTTGATTTTTGTGCTGTTTGATTCACTCATTGTAGGAGTCAGTTAGAGCTGCCATAATTCAAGTGGCAGGGGCCAACCAGGTGGTTTAAACAACATTTATTGTTCCAAGACCTAGAGGTGGGGAGTCTGAGATCCAGGCAGGGCTGAGGCTGGGAGTCTGAGATCCAGGCAGGGCCGAGGCTGGGAGTCTGAGGTCCAGGAGGGCCTGAGACTGGGACTCTGACATTCAGGCAGGGTTGACGCTGGGATTCTGATATCCAGGTGGGGCCCAGGCTGGGACTTTGAGGTCCAGGCAGGGCTGAGACTGGGAGTCTGAGGTCTGGGGGGTGGAACAAGGCTGGGAGTCTGAGATCTAGGCAGGGCAGAGGCTGGGGGTCTGAAGTCTAAGCAGGGCTGGGGCACGGAGTCTGAGGTCCAGGCAGGCCTGAGGCTGGGGGTCTGAGATCCAGGCGGGGCTGGGGCTGGGGGTCTGAGATTCAGGCAGGGCTGAAGCTGGTTTGTCCTGAGGCCTGTCTCCTTGGCTTACAGATGCCATCTTCTCCCTGTGTCCTTACGTGGCCGTCCCTCTGTGCGTGTCTGTGTTCTTATCCCCCTTTTAAAAGAACCGAGTCCTATGGGATTAGCATCCGTCTGAAACATCCTCATTTTACCTTAATCCCCTCCTTAAAGACTCCATATCCTGAGACAGTCCCATTCTGAGGTCCTGGGGTTTTGGGAGTTTTGAGGGGAATCCCATTCAGCCTACAGCATTCGGTGACTCACCTTTCCCGAGCTCCTTCCATATTCCAGGAGCTGCAGTATTGGCCAGATGTGGGTCACACTCCCTGAGTGTACATCCCCTGGGGGTCTGAGATCCAGGCAGGGCTGAGGCTGGGAGGCTGAGATCCAGGCAGGGCTGAGGCTGGGGTCTTAGATCCAGGTAGGGCTGGAGGCTGGGAGTTTGAGATCCAGGCGGGGCCGAGGCTGGAGGTCTGATATCCAGGCAGGTCTGAGCCTGGGGGTCTGAGATCCAGGAGGGGCTGAGGCTGGGAGTCTGAGATCCAGGCAGGGCTGAGGCTGGGAGTCTGAGATCCAGGCAGGGCTGAGGCTGGGAGTCTATTATCAATTTGATCCGTGTTGGAACAGAAGTCTGGGCAGGGTGCCAGGGAACATCTGGTGGGCATACCACTCAGTCTCTGTGCCATGGAGACACGGAGGCGGGACCCAAGTCGGACCGGGTTGGGAAGTGTGGGGAGGTGTCTCAGGGGTCCTAACCCTTGGCTGAGCCCTGAACGGCAGAGAACAGTGCTCCAGAGTGCGTTCCAGGTAGATACGTCCCTGTGCCAGGACAGGAGGGTCTGTGGCATCATTTGCTCTCCAAAGCCCTCACGGGTCAGGTCGAGACGTGATTGAGGGCGTCCCCGGCCACCGGGTCTGCCGTGGCCCCCGATGTTCAGAGCATCCTATCTGGGAAAAGCTTTCTGCCAAAGGTTGCGGGGGGGAGGTTGGTGCTCGGTGGGGGTGAGATTGGGGGCAGGTGCTTGCCTGGCCAGGTGCCCTCAGAGAATCTCATCCTCTAAATGTAGCATATTGGCCAAACCTGTTTCTGGCTGGGGAACAGGCACATACAACCTGAGCGTGTTGACACGCGACCGAAGGATCTGCTTCTTTGATGGATGGTTGTGTTTTTTTGGGGGGGAGGATGTGGCCTGAAAAAACCAGAGAGCTGGATTTGCCACTATGCTACACCGAATGTCCCCTCAAGCTTTAGACACCCAAGATGGTCAGGTCTTGGTTCCACTTGGGTTAGTCCCACGCAGCATAGGAATAACGCATGAATGGAAAATTCTCCTTTTGAAGGCATGTGTCCAGCCCTCTCCTGCCTTGTTCCTCAAGGTAAATTTCAGACTGTATTTGGAAGTCAATCAGTTCTCCCCTAATGTCCTTGTTCCATCCCACGGTCCCATCCAGGGCGCCATATTTCTTTACTTTCGTCGCCTTCTGTGGGAACTTGCCTGTCTGTGGCCGAAACGTGAGGCATGTCTTGCCTCACGTTTCGGCCACGGACAGACCGGGGTGGTTGGTTTTCGAGAGGAAGCCTAGACAGATGAGTCCTCCTCTCAGACCATTTCACCAAAGGTACCTGTGACCAGCGCACCTTATCACTATGGATATTGGTCTTGGTGACCTGACTGAAGTCGTATTGGTTTATTTATTTTTGGGAGCGAGAGAGAGACAGAGTGTGAGCAGGGGAGGGGCAGAGAGAGAGAGAGAAAGAGAGGGAGACACAGAATCAGAAGCAGGCTCCAGGGTCTGAGCTGTCAGCACAGAGCCGGATGCGGGGCTCGAACCCATGAACCGTGAGATCAGGACCTGAGCCGAAGTCGGTCACTCAACCGACTGAGCCACCCAGGCGCCCCAGGAATAGGAATTTAGCTTGTATCCTCTTGTGGGTAGAGTCGCTACATAAATTATTTGGAATTTCTTTGCATGGGGACATTTGTCTCTTCTCCCTCATTTATTCATACGTTCAGTCATGTATTTATATCTGTATGGACTCGTGGGGACATTTATTTTGTATCTTAGGTTACAACCCAGTGGCCTTTCACCTTCCTTCTCCAGCTGTTCCAACGTTGGCCATCGGGACCTCTTTCGGTCTGGCTTCCCTTTGGCCTGACCCCACACGTTTTGGGCTTTGAGCGTCTCGTTACTTTGTAAGATGACAAGATGCTGCAGGCCACATTCTGTGTGCACCAAGCCCTCGTCCCAGAAGTAGCCGTTTGCTAGGCAGCCCCCGTGTCTCCGATTCATGTTAGGAACTGAGATATGGATGCTTAGGTGAAGCGACTTCTCAGCAGCATTGAAGAGACTTGGATTTTGTCCACTCACCGTTTTCTTTTCTTTCTTTCTTTTTTAAAATTTTTTTAACGTTTATTTATTTTTGAGACAGAGAGAGACAGAGCATGAATGGGGGAGGGGCAGAGAGAGAGGGAGACACAGAATCGGAAGCAGGCTCCAGGCTCTGAGCCATCAGCCCAGAGCCCGACTCGGGGCTTGAACTCATGGACCGCGAGATCGTGACCTGAGCCGAAGTCGGACGCTTAACCGACTGAGCCATCCAGATGCCCCTACACTCACCGTTTTCTTTCCCTTACACTTGTGTTTTCTTTCCTTCTCTTTCTACCTATGTAGGGCCCCTGGAGGGACGGAGAGTTCTGGTGGCCGTGCGGCCTCTGTTCACCTGTTCTCCAGAGGTGACGAGAACATCTCCATCGCGGGCCACCACGGGCAGCCCAGGACCCCAACATAACAGGGTGGATCCCTGCAGCTCAGCGCTCGGCTCTTTTCTGGAGACGGCCGAGGAGCATGCCACGTCCCAGCCACACTGTGGGGGTGAAGGGTGGGGTGACCGCCCATGAGGATTACGGCCATCCCCCCGTCACTCATGTTGCCAAGCCATGACCAGGTGGCCAGGACTCGTGGGTGGTTTCTCCTCAGGGGCCATGCTGGCATCCGTAACCTCCATACACCCTTGTGGTCCCGTCCAGCCATCCCTGCCCGCCCGCCTGGCCCAGTCTGTCGTGAAGTTTCCGTCAGCCTTTCGCGTGTGCATAGTCCCAACTCCCAGGGGTTCCGGCGCCCGTCGGAAGGGTTCTCCCGCTCATTCCTGGCTAGGCAAGTTCAGAGGACTATCAGCTTCAGGTTATACCGTCGTTAAGGTAGGTGCAACGGGGGCCTGACCGACGTAAGCTCAGAGGCAGTCCATGCTGTAAAACGCACAGGAACCACACCCAGGGCCTCCCCGGTCTCCTCGTGTGTGCAGAGCAAACGCTCCGAGGAAGAGACGCAAAGAACGCCTTTCCTCCTTGTTGCCAACTTACCCCGAATGTGTTCATCCCTCTGCTGCAAGGAGAAGACAGCATGTTCTGGGAGGATCGAGCGACCCTCTAAGATACAGACCAGAGACTTTGCACGGGCCATCAGACGGTTCCGCAAACTCGTAGACACCCATCTAGCGTTAGTCACGCGGACACGCGGCACAACGCCATCAGGCGGTTTCTCCAGGACGTCAGGAGGGGGAAGTTGCATCGTGCAGTCCGGCCACCGCGAAGGACGTTGAGCGGTCTTTCCTCCGCTGTGTTTCAATGAAAACGCGCGTGGGTCTTCATGAATGTCCGCGGCCGCGTGCAAGCCAGCAACAGCCACCCGCCCCGTCCCGTCCGTGTGCACCCCGGTGAGCAGACACGCTCTCCCTCAACGCGACCACCCTTCTCTTCCGCAGGTGTGATGAATGGCGCCTCCGTGCTGTTTTGTTATAGCTTCCGCCTCCCCACGTGGAGAGAGGCAATAAAGACAAAGCTGAGACATTATGGCTATTCCAGAAAATAAAATATTTTTGAAACCGCATGGCGTCCGTGCCGAGCTTTGTCCCGTCGTGGTAACAGAACCCCGGCGACCGGGCTGGTAGCACGGGAGTGCTTGACAGACAGAGGGGATTCAGGGCCCCCGCACACGGGCCAGGACGGGAAGGTGGGTATCACCCGAGGTTGGCATAGTCTAGGCTCTGTGTTTTGCAGAAGGAGGCACCTCTCGGATGCTTTTGATAGGTGCTAAAGTTAGTGGCTCCAGGAAAACAACCACAACCACCAACACAACAACGCAATGGCAAAAACTTGATCGAGATTTTAACACCAGAGCTATTCTGAGGTCCCTTTCCTGAATGGGGTCTGGTTTCCCCACCCCTCAGGAGGATTCAGGACATCCCCCCCCCCCCAGCCCTGCAGTAGACAACTGTCCCAGGGCAAGTGTCCTCAGTTTTCACTGGGCATGTGTCCGATTTCTGAGCAGCCCCTCCAGGGGACAAACCTACCATAAGTTGCACCCTGGGCTCTCAACTCAGCCCAGAACACGGTGGAGGGGGTCAAGGTGTGGACCTGGAAAGGTGCACAGAACAAAACCAATTGTATTTATTATTGAATTTTTAAAAGTTCAGCTTATGTTGAGAGGGCAAGAGGGTGTGCGTGAACAGGGGAGGGGCAGAGAGAAAGGGAGAGACAGAGTCCCAAGCAGGCTCCACACTGTCAGCACAGAGCCCGATGCGGGACCCAAACTCACGAACCGTGAGATCATGACCTGAGCCGAAATCAACAGTCCCATGCTCAACTGACTGAGCCCCCCCAGGAGTCCCGAGGGTTCACTGGTTTAAACCCAGCTTTGGACATCTCATCGCTGGGGCAGCCTGGGGTGCCCGATTTAAAAACACAAAGATAGTAGTAACATGATGCCTACCGTACATGACTAAATCCATTAGTAGACAGAGGATGTCTTCAACGACCGTGTACGTTCCCCACACACGCCAGTTACCATCGTTCTGAACATTTTCAGGTCACCAAGGAACAAAGTTAGAAACAAATAGACATTTGTGACCTTACGTGAGAGCCTTGTTGAATTACGAGGGCAAGATTGTCTAATTAAGTCACATTTATGCAGGAATGCTCCCTAACAAGATAAGAATTTACACTCCTCTCTGCACCCTTATTTTTTTTTTAAAGAAAGGTTCGGGGTGCCTTGGTGGTTCAGTCAGTGAAGCATCCGACTTCGGCTCAGGTCATGATCTCATGGTCCATGAGTGCGAGCCCTGCATTGGGCTCTGTGCTGACGGCTCGGAGCCTGGAGCCTGCTTTGGATTCTGTGTCTCCCTCTCTCTCTCTCTCTACCCCTCCCCTGCTCACACTCTGTCTCTCCCTTACTCTCTCAAAAATAAATAAATGTTAAAAAAAATTTTAAAAAAAGGATCTTAGATCTTGTCTAAAAATATGAATGGCCAAGGTAGGTTTCTCTCTTTCTCTCTCTCTCTCTATGAATGGCCAAGATAGGTTTTTTTCTCTCTCTCTCTCTTCGTTTTTGTAAAAGCTTAGCGTTCTGCCAGAAAGCTAAGAGAAAACACGCTAACACGTTCCACTCTTTATAAATGACAAGGTGAAAGGATCCACGTTCTGGAATCGATTCTAAGAGAGTAAAGCAAGACATTAATCTGATGGAAGCATTTCCACTCAGCACAGGCTCTGTTATAACACAAAGATAAATAAAAAATAGATCATCAACACAGTGTAATAGTCAGTGTTGGTGGCACGGTCATAACCTTATTTAATCCTTCCCACCCCTGCAAGGGAGGGAGGGAGGTTCTTGATCTTTTCTAGACTGGGGAGCTGAGGAATGCAGGTTGTTTGGCCCCAGTTAGCACAAGAGTAATGCAAACTCTTGTGTGTCCAACTGCAAAACCCATGTGTTAACCCCCACAACAGCCTCTCTTGCTTTTTTTTTTTTTTTTTGAAAGACAGAGAAGGGAGAGCAGCAGAGGGGGAGACAGACAATCTTAAGCAGACTCCACACTCAGCACAGAACCCCATGTGAGGCTCGATCCCACAAACCATGAGATGATGACCGGACCCCAAGTCAAGAGTCCACCACTCAATGGACTGAGCCACCCAGATGCCCCTCACTTGCATTTTAAGGTGGTTCTGTTCATCAGTCTGAGTGGGAAAGGCTCGCTGTTCTTGTGTTTTGCACAGGGTTATTCCTCTCCCCCGTGTTGATGGACATGCCCACGTTTTTCTGTGGCATGTCTTACCGTTCCTGGTAACCGTGGGCTGCAGTGTCTCTTAGCAGATGAGACGTACATTTAAAGTTGGGATCCTTTAGTTTAAAACTATAAGTGAATTTGCAGAGTTTTCTGTTAGGAAATGACTGTTGTTGGATTTGAGCCACTCAAGAGCCATGTTCTCGAGTACATTTGAGGGGACGCATTGAACGACCACTCTCTCCATTGTGGTATCATGCACTGATCTCTCGCTATGCCATCTGCACCCCAGTTTTCTTACAAAATCTCCAGGGCGATCCTGTGAGACAGACACTGCGGATCTCTCTGCTTTAAGGATATAACAACACAGGAGGAGAGCAGTTGAATTATATGCCCGGGATAAGGTAGCTGGTACCTGGGGCTCCTGCAAAGGCATACCTATTCATAACCTGTGTGTGACATCAGAAAACAGCCTGAAGGATGGAAAGGGTCGGCCACAAGCCAGGAAGTTGAGAATCATCTATCCATCTGCCCACTCATCTACTTACCCATCTATCCATTTATTCATCCATCCATCCACCCAATCATTCATCCATCTAACCACCAATCCATCCATCTATCCATTCATCCATCCATCCATCCATCCATCCCTCCATCCATCCATGCATCTGTCCGTCCATCCATCCACCCACCAATTCATCCATCTGTCCATCCATCCATCCATCCACCCAACCATCTGTCCATCCAGCCATCCATCCATCCATCATCCATCCACCCATGAATCCACCCAACCATCTGTCCATCCAGCCATCCATCCATCCATCATCCATCCACCCATGAATCCACCCAACCATCTGTCCATCCAGCCATCCATCCATCCATCATCCATCCACCCATGAATCCTTCCTCCCTCCTCCCTTCCTTCCTTCCTTCTTTCTATCCATTTATCCATCTACCCACCTATTTATCTATCCATCAATCCACCCACACACCCACCCCTCCATCCACCTACCCATCCATCCATACCGTTCTGAAATCAAATGTTTATATCCATGTGTACTCAGACCTACTTCAATACCTGGAACCAATCAGTACTCCTTCAGTAATAAACACACCCATGAATGAATGAATTAGCTTAGTCTAGATCATTCTGCAGACTATTTGTGAGTGTACTCATATTTCTACCAAGGAATAAATCCAAAGGAAGAGAACAAGTTGGTTGTAAGAAGTCTGTGTTCCCAGTTTCATTGAGGGAATCATATTCCACTGGAGCGAGAACGAAGCTCATGATGCAAAGAAATCAAAAAACGTATTCTGCACAGTATGTGTCGATCCCTTTACAGTTCTGTCTGCTTAGCTATTTGTTCCTGAAACCATTAGATTCCAAAGAGTTTCCATGACTTTATACACAAGAGATTAAATTCTGGCCACGTGTAATTGGTTCAAAAGTTATGGTTCATAAATAACACTAAAGAGAGGGATTCTATTCTCCTGATGGTTCAGGAAATTGGAAACGGCGGGTTGCAATACTGAATGTTACTCACTGTCTCATCAGTGAGTAACATTCTTAGTCCTGAGCACATCCTACTCTAGAAATCTGGAAAGCACAGGAAGTCTGTTCATACTCCCCTGTCGACAAACATTTGAAGGAGTCTGGGATATTTTATATTCAAAATGTCACTCATTTCGTGATGCCTGGAAGATCTCATGTCTTTTATTTTCTCTTTTCTGGAATAAAAGATGTCCTCCTATTAAAGCATCTTTGTTTTTCGAATCTCCACCTTAATGCGTCTTTGACCAAAGCTTGCTGTATAAGTTAAAATAACCAATTGTCTTGGATTAAATTAATTAAATTAATTATTGCACACCATCTCCAGACTTCCAGTTTTTTAAAGCAGAGCCCCGAGCCCTCTGGGAAAATACACTTTGCTCTGTGCAGAATCCAGCTCTGGAAATCCACAGGACTCCACAGGGAGCTCCCCATACAGGCTCTGCCTCTTTCAACAACGAGTTCTAGAAACCATCAACCTAGCAAGACTCAATTTTTACAGTGTAATGACATTTTCAAAACTCTCTTTGTATCTTTGTTTGCTGTCTACACAACAGACTACTTCACCCTGATTTGTGTTTAGATTTCATCAAAGTTCCTTTCCCCTCCATTATTTACTAAGCCCCAGTTGTAACCATTTTCCCTGGCTTGGTCTATGTCAGGGTCATGCCACACACAAGCACACAGAAGAAAGTGATGAATTTGCACCCGCATGCTTTTGGGAGGCAATACTCTGGGTTGGTTCTGGTCACGGTGATACATTTGAGTGATCTATCTGCAGTGTGTTTACACACATAACTACCCCGAGACTCTATGGATGGTCCACAGGGCAGCACCAGCATTGTCCAGAATTTACTTATGCTTACAGAATGTCAGGCTCCACTCAGACCTCCTGAGCCAGAATCTGCCTTTTAGCAGATCCCCTGGAGATTTACACATAAGAATCACTGTGAACCCAGAAACAGGAAAAAAAAAATTGTTCCAGAAACAGAAAAAAAAATTGTAAAAAACATGTTACTTCTTTATGAAGCTAGGCCTGCATGCTGCTCTTCTGCCCCAGTCCACCTTGGGGAGCTGGGAAAAGAGAGGCAAGGGTAGAAACGAGGATAAAGAACATGTATCATTGGAATATCAAGACATGAGCCTTGGACACTCATGGCCCAGTTGCACTCCCCAGCTGTTTTTGAACTAGGACTAAGCATGTATTAGCATCATATCACCTCTGAAGAAGGCTCTGGAAGGACCTAGACTAAGAATTGTCACAGGAAGTCCATTCTGGGTCAAATTAGGAGAAATTTGAGTAGTGTATATCATAAGACCTACTCGACTATCTATCCATACACCCATCCATTCACCCATCTATCCATCCACTCATCTATCTACCCATCTATCCATCCATCCATCCATCCATCCTTCCATCCCTCCATCCATCTTTCTATCCATCCCTCCATCCCTCCATCCATCCTTTCATCCATCCATCCATCCATCCATCCATCCATCCATCTGTCCATCCATCCATCCATCCATCCTTCCTTCCCTCCATCCCTCCTTCTATCCATCCCTCCATCCCTCCATCCATCCTTTCACCCATCCATCCACCCATCCATCCATCCATCTGTCCATCCATCCTTCCATCCATCTATCCATCCATCCATCCATCCATCCATCCATCCATCAATCCATCCTTCTATCCACCCCTCCATCCCTCCATCCATCCTTTCATCCATCCATCCATCCATCCATCTGTCCATCCATCTGTCCATCCATCCATCCATCCATCCATCCTTCCATCCCTCCATCCCTCCTTCTATCCATCCCTCCATCCCTCCATCCATCCTTTCACCCATCCATCCACCCATCCATCCATCCATCTGTCCATCCATCCTTCCATCCATCCATCCATCCATCCATCCATCCATCCTTCTATCCATCCCTCCATCCCTCCATCCATCTTTTCATCCATCCATCCATCCATCCATCCATCTGTCCATCCATCCATCCATCCATCCATCCATCCTTCCATCCCTCCATCCCTCCTTCTATCCATCCCTCCATCCCTCCATCCATCCTTTCACCCATCCATCCACCCATCCATCCATCCATCTGTCCATCCATCCTTCCATCCATCCATCCATCCATCCATCCTTCTATCCACCCCTCCATCCTTTCATCCATCCATCCATCCATCCATCCATCTGTCCGTCCATCCATCCATCCATCCATCCACCCACCCATCTATCCATCCATCCCTCTCTTGCAGAAAGCGGATGTATCTGTTCAATGCTTGGTGCTCTGCTGCCCTTGACTCACTGCACTAGGCAAGGGCTCAGCTGAAAAGTGCATGCACGTTACGCACTCTGAGCCCAGTGGAGGTGTCCACTTGTCCTCAGGACTCAGGTGAACTGCACCCTTCTCCCTGCCACACACAGCCCGAGTGCTCCACTGCAGACTGTGTGCATTGCCTAATCTGCAGCATCTTGTATTTGTAATAAGGTTTGCACCTGTTACAGAAATAGGTGAGATCGACGGCTTACCTTTGTGGTTGGAAAGTAGGTGAGAGAGTCACTGAACCCCTAGAAGAAAAAAAAATCTAATTTGGAAATAATTGGTGTAATGAATGAGTGTATCTGTCGTGTCAGCTCTCGGTGGGATGGGTTGGAGCTTGCTTATACGATCTGGAGCTTTGGGAATTCTCTTTTGTTTGGCCAACAGTCTCATTCTCAAAGGCATTTCATGCCATGCCCAAAGTTTGCCTCCCATATTCCAGAGGTATGTGTGTGCTTAAGAGCTTCATCTGGTTTTGGAAAAGAATATCGGAACCGTATCAAGTTTACATGTCGGTTCCCCTACGCACTGGCTCAACCCTTTCCTATTAACGCCACATGCCTTCCCATGCCACGATAAACCACTAACATACACAGGGTCGTGAAAGACAGTTAATTATGCGACTTGCCACGGGAAAAGATCAAAATAAAGCGTTTGCTTCAGGGAACCAGTGAAGAATGCATCAGAATTTTCTGTCCCTGAATTTCCAGCTCAGTCGGAAATAGCTGGCCCTTGTTGCTGAAGTGTATAGATGCCATGAGGCAAGGTTTAGTGACTGAGCAATGGTTCTTCCAGAAAGCAATATGTTTTAGGCAAAGAATATGGGACGATCGTCCAAAGATCCAGGTTGCAACGCAGCTCAGTGCCATGTGGCTTTGAGCAAGATGCTGCATCACAAACTATTTTCTTTTCTTGTCGGTTATTTTGTTTTTGTTATTTTGCTAGGTTGGGACACGCTTTGTTGGCCTGACGCTTCACAGCTTCCCACATGGGGCTCTTCATTTGAGTACCCAATTAATCTTATTTTCTAGGCAAGGAAGTGTCCTCATTTCCAGCTGAAAGCATTGTGCCTCACAGTCTGTACCTCATATAAGACCAGTGAGTCACTGAGCGAGGAGGAGTTCTCCACCATGGTGAGTACAGGACACACTTCTGAATTTCCGGAATACCTAGCCCAAATTCTGAGGGCCCGGATGTCCTGTGTCCCTTCATTGTTAACCCAATGTTCTTTCCTTATGTAGTGGGAAGAATGATAGTCCCCAAAGATGTTCATGTCCTGGTCCCCATGTGGTGGACAGATCAATGTCCCCAAAGACATCCAAGCCCTGATTCCCTAATGGCCAACAGAGTAATGTCTCCAAAGGAGTGCACATCCCAGTCCCCATGCGGTAGAAGGAACGATGTCCCCAAAGATGTCCACACCCCAGTCCCTGTGTGATGGTCCTATGATACTGATCTCAAACTTTTGACAAAAGCCACAAAATTGGTGATCATTTGTTACAGCAGCCAAGGACACTAATACACTTCTCTTAAACTATACCAGCTCAGAACACATATCATTGTAGAGGTCCCCTTTTCAGGTCACAAGGTGCAAGCAAATCACCCAGGGGTCTTAGTACCCACAGCATCAGCTTTAGCAGGTCCCGATGGGGCCAAGATACTGTGTTTCTAACCAGGTGCCAGGCAATGGTGCTATTCAGCATGGTGTTTATCCTTCGAAAGACGTCCCCAGATCCCCAGGGTTTCGCAGAGCTGGCACGTCAGGAGAACGTCGATGGTAGACTCTAAACTCATTCACAGACACCGGCAGGTCTGTCCAGTTCCTGGAAAACCCTCCTCGTTTTCCCAAATTACCTGGACCATTTAATCATGAGACAGTGTGCCCCTGTTCCTTATTAATGGAAATTGTAGAGATACCCGGACCAGCAAAACCGATTTGAAAATAATCACTGGAGGTTTTCCTGGCTGAAGCCTGCAGTTTTCTGAGCTTGTCATACATTCCCAACTTAATGTCTCCCAAGAACGGAGGTGCTGGGTGTTTTGCAGTATCACCAGGATCTCTTTAAGAAATACTGTGGTTTCGCTTTCTTACACCACTCACAAAAACAAACTCAAAATGGATAAAGGACCTGAATGTGAGACAGGAAACCATCAAAACCCTAGAGGAGAAAGCAGGAAAAAACCTCTCTGACCTCAGCCGCAGCAATTTCTTACTTGACACATCCCCAAGGCAAGGGAATTAAAAGGAAAAATGAACTACTGGGACCTCATGAAGATAAAGAGCTTCTGCACTGCAAAAGAAACAACCAACGAAACTAAAAGGCAACCGACGGAATGGGAAAAGATATTTGCAAATGACATATCGGACAAAGGACTAGTATCCAAAATCTATAATGAACTCACCAAACTCCACACCTGAAAAACAAATAATCCAGTGAAGAAATGGGCAGAAGACATGAATAGACACTTCTCTAAAGAAGACATCCGGATAGCCAACAGGCACATGAAAAGATGTTCAATGTCGCTCCTCATCAGGGAAATACAAATCAAAACCACATTCATATATCACCTCACGCCAGTCAGAGTGGCCCAAATGAACAAATCAGGAGACTATAGATGCTGGCGAGGATGTGGAGAAACGGAAACCCTCTTGCACTGTTGGTGGAAATGCAAACTGGTGCAGCCACTCTGGAAAACAGTGTGGAGGTTCCTCAAAAAATTAAAAATAGACCTACCCTATGACCCAGCAATAGCACTGCTAGGAATTGACCCAAGGGATACAGGAGTACTGATGCATAGGGGCGCTTGTACCCCAATGTTTATAGCAGTACTCTCAACAATAGCCAAATTGTGGAAAGAGCCTAAATGTCCATCAACTGATGAATGGATAAAGAAATTGTGGTTTATATACACAATGGAATACTACGTGGCAATGAGAAAGAATGAAATATGGCCTCTTGTAGCAACATGGATGGAACTGGAGAGTGTGATGCTAAGTGAAATAAGTCATACAGAGAAAGACAGATACCATAGGATTTCACTCTTAGGTGGATCCTGAGAAACTTACCAGAAACCCATGGGGGAGGGGAAGAAAAAAAAAAAAGAAAGGTTAGAGAGGGAGGGAGCCAAAACATAAGAGACTCTTAAAAACTGAGAATACACTGAGGGTTGACGGGGGGGTGGGAGGGAGGGGAGGGGAGGGGATGGGCATTGAGGGGGGCACCTGTTGGGATGAGCTCTGGGTGTTGTATGGAAACCAATTTGACAATAAATTTCATCTTAAAAATAAATAAATACATAATTAAAAAAGAGAGAGAAAACAAAAAAAAGAAAGAAATACTGTGGTTTCGGACGAGAAAATACAGGGACGTGTTTATCGCACACATCGCCTCTAGGACCTGCACGCGGATTTCAAAGACCTCCCTCCACCTCCTGCGTCCACTCTCTTTTTAAGTCAACGGTCAAAACTATCTTAAGGCAGGGCCACGCTCTCTCTCTACGTCATCCCCGGGCTACACATTTGTGTCCCAGGTTCCGCACTGCGCCCCCAGACTTTCCCAGAAGTCTGCCGCTCGCAACGACACGCGTGAAAACGCCTAGTGTCAACCTCGCCTCCCGTTGTTAAGTATTTTGGCCCCAGGCGGGACTTCTGGAAAAGCATAAAGACTTGGTTGTAGACGTAAGAGAAGAGTTTTCTTGGAGGGATAAAAGAAGGCCGTTAGTTCGGGGGACGTAGCCTCTGACAAGGCAAGGCTGTAGCATATGAAACGGTTCACATTTAAATTTAAGATTCATGCATCTCTACGTGTGCATATCGTATAGTTCACTTCAGGGCACGTGACGTATGAATACTGCACCTGCTGCTTCCTTGGGAAAACCATTCCATTTTCGCCCGATGAGTATCTACTCCACTCTATGGATGGTAGTATTAGTCTAGTAAGAAGCTCGGGGTTTTAATGGTTTTGTTCCCTGGGATCCAATCTCTTCGAAATGCTAAGGCACGACCCAAGCCAAAGGCAAAAAACATGCATCCTCTATGCCAGCAGGTTGGGGGAGCCACAGAATGGTACCACGATCTCTCTTCCCCCCCCCCCCCCCCACGAACATTGCATTACATCTCAGCAACTAAATTAAAACGGGAGAACTTTTGGCTAAAAATGCAGAGCTCACTTCTCGTAGTCCACGGTTTCCTACATGTTTTGGTCGATATAGCCTCTTTTGTTTTTACTCCCTGCTGGCACAACAGTTAGCTTCCTGGGTGATTTGTGTTAGAGGGAATGGCACAACATAGTTGGGAAAACACGTAACTCAGAGGATAATGTGGACCACGCACCTTACGAGACCCACAACCCCCCGTGCTAACAAGGCTGTTAGGACTCGTTCTACACATAACACGTTTTTTTACTTGCAAAAGTTTCCTGAAACAAACATAAACTAAAATATTTAATAAAATCCTTCTCTTTTCAAAACACCCAACTCACATATTTAACTGTGACTCCTTCCACAACCCACGTTTCTTTTTTTTTTTTTTAAATATTTATTTGTTTTTGAGAGAGAGATAGAGCATGAGCAGAGGAGGGGCATACAGAGAGGGAGACACAGATTCTGAAGCAGGCTCCAGGCTCCGAGCCATCAGCACAGAGCCCCACGCGGGGCTCGAACCCATGAACTATGAGATCATGACCTGAGCCGAAGTCGGACGCTCAACTGACTCAGCCACCAGGCGCCCCCCCCCACCAATGCTTCTTAATTTTTGTACAATCTCATAGACTCGCTGAACCCCCAGAATAAAAAAAAATGCCCGTCCTTCTTTATTTCACCCACAGCTTTTCCTAAGTCTTTACAACTAAATGTAATTTCTGCCTTCACAGAAGTTTCTGACATAATTAGCTTATTAGTCTGGTTGACCAGATATACAGGTGATAGACGACGAGTGACACATTTTCCTCCAAAGACGACAGAATTACAAGGGGGAAAACTGTGAGGGATCCAGAAGCCAACGCACAGTGACAGGTGTGGATGAAGCTGGTCTGGGACTTTATGATGAGTGTGGACACAAGTGACATGCCAGTTCTCAGTCCATATGCTGGCAGTCACATGTCCTAATGCCACCATGACAGTCTGAAGCTTCTCGCTCAACCCAATGGGAGTCCCAGAAATCTGTGTGATGCTGAGGGTCACGTCTCCTAATACCACCATGACCTTCTGAAGCTTCTCATGACATTCTGAACTTTCCCAGTCAACCCAATGGGTGTCCAAGGGAGTCCATATGCTAAGGCTGACATAGGTGCTGACGGGGTAGCTTCCATGCTTGTTTGGTGGCTCTGGAATAAATATACTCAGTGTCCATGAACGAGGTGGATTCCATCTGCCATGAGGCACAGGTACCTAGAGAAGGGCCTTTCCCCCCAATCACATCAGCACATTACCTGGCTCTGGTAGGTGAGCCTTTGGCAAAATCTGCATGGCTTCGTCCTGTTCCCCCCCGAAGTATCACGAGTGCTGGCAGAAAGCATTTGATAACTCCATGCATCTTTGCACAGGACAGAGGACGCCCCCCAGAAGCTGTCCACCAGATGCAATGGGTGTGTGCTTTGGGGTAGCCCAGCGGAGTCTCCTGCATGGTGGCTGTGCTCAACTGGGGGCAGAGGACAGACTCGGGGTTTGCAGATGATGGCTATACAGTCAGTGCTCTGTTCCTACAGGCAGAGAGCTTTGTTTGCAAAGACAAAGTTTCCAGCCTTCCAAGGGAAGGAGGGAGGAGGGAGGGAGGGAAGGAAGGAAGGAGGGAGGGAGGGAGAATGGAAGGAGGGAAGGAAGGAAAGAAAGAGGGAGGAAGGAAGGAAGGAAGGAAGGAAGGAAGGAAGGAAGGAAAGAGGGAGGAAGGAAGGAAGGAGGTAGGGAGGGAGGGAGGAAGGAAGGAAGGAAGGAGGGAGGGAGGGAGGGAGGGAGGCAGGCTCTGACGTCTTGGCAGGGCGTTTGGGAAGACCAGCCCAGCCCTGCGAGGCGGTGGCTGAGACTCTCAAGCTGGAGCCTCCATCCAGGCAGCTTTCAAGCAACAAAATGTGTGCGTACAGAAATGCCGTGCTTTCACCGTTGCCAATTTTCCCATCGCTGGAGGGATGGAAATATTTTGCAAACACCTGAACGCCTTATCAAGCCGAAACAGAGTTTCTACAGTATGGACAAGCGTGGGATTATTTCCAAAAAAAAAAAAAAAAATTTTTTTTTGGCCACCAAAAATCTCGCAGCTAAAAATAAATGCATTTGGATAAACCCTGGGAAGAAAAGCACTATTTTCATTCCAAAATATGTCTTTTTTTCTTTTTTTCCGATGGGTGCTTCACGGCTGATGCATTTACATTTGATAACATTTTGTCGACTGTTGTAAACTTGTGTTAAAAGTTAGCTTGCAAATGAAGTCCCGCCATTAGTTAGGAACGCGGGTTGTTGGTTATTTTTTAAGTGTGTAAGATAGGGAAATAATGCTGAATATGTCCACGCCTGGACGTCCCCATAGGCCGATCTCTGTGGATGTGTCCCGTCAGGGAGCCCGTTGTATAATTAATAAACGGTGACCTCAGGTGGTCCATGAGGCACATCAACAATCGTATAGAAACCCATTTGGGGACCACGACTCGCCAGTGAATATTAGAGTTCCGTGAACCCTCGAGCACGCGGGATATACGGGGAGGTTACAAACTAAACCAGAAACAAGTAAACAACAAGGAACATTTTACGCTCCAACGTGGCTGGAAGGAAAGGAAAATGAAGGAAAATGTGTGCAGCTTGCCCCCAGCGCCCTCGCCACAAAGATACGGATTCCCCTGTGGCTCCTGGTCTCCCTGACTCGAAGCCACACGCATCCGAATCCATTGAGAAGGATCATTCCTGAGTCCTAATTAAGGCACATAGTAAATCATTCGAAACTCTGACTCATAACAACATGCCCGGCTTCCAGAAGGGATGCTCTCGACCAGCTATCGCCATCCCAGTCACCTTCTGGGAGCCCTGATGGGGTCACAGCGCCCTGACTAACTGAACGGGGCGACCTCGGGGCTTCCAGCAGGTGCCTGGAACAGGAAGCCTGGAAAGGCATGAACAGGCTTAGCACAGCTCTGCGTTTAAGATAACTCGAAATGGAAAGAACAAACCATAAAAAGAAAAACACACAAAAACACACAGTTGGTGCAGCACAGGCAATGTCCTCAGTGCTGAGCAAACACAGCGTAAAAGACATCAGCATCCGTAGGGATTCATCTCCAAGTATTCCCGCGGGAGTGCACATTTCAACAAGGGGTTCACAGCCCCTGCACCCCCAGCCCCGGAAAGTAGGGAACCATTTCCACATTTTTAAACTGTGGCACCATGAATGGAACCCACAACCCATGAGACATCCTTGAAGTGTCTTCGTTAGCCTACAACTTCTGGAAGATTTAATGTTTATTTAGTTTTTTTTAATGTTTATTTAGTTTTGAGAGAGAGAGAGAGACAGAGCACAAGCAGGGGAGGGGCAGCGAGAGAGGGAGACACAGAATACGAAGCAGACACCAGGCTCTGAGCTGTGAGCACAGAGCCCCACGCGGGGCTCGAACTCACAAACTGCGTGATCATGACCTCAGCCAAAGTCGGATGCTTAACTGACTGAGCCACCTGGGTGCCCCCATTTTTTAAAAATGTTTATTTATACTCTGGTATTTTTTAAGAAAAATTTGCAGAGACCCACAATGGGGCAGCAACATTTCCTGAAATAATTGGAAATGTGTTTCCTTTTCCTTTGTTTTGTTATTCTCAACGAGTGAATAATGTTTTGGGATCCAGCATTCTGCACGTCCAAGAACACTCAGTCAGCCTGGGAAACACAGCCAAAGGGACTCACGTCCTATGCCAGAGGGAGGACCCACCACCTTACAGAGGGCGTGCTGACAGAGTAACGCGGGTTTCGTGTGCCGTGTTGGGGGACTGGGGGTCACAGAAATGAGGTGGTGAGTCGAGGGACGTGGTTGGTATTGGTGCTGGGATGCTGAAGGCAGTTTCAGGCTCGAGATGAGGGGGTATGGCAGTGAAATAAAGTTATATTTAACAGATGTTGTTTCTGAACCTTTATTTGAGATGCACAAGGAACAGAAAAGGTTCAGGGAAGCAGAAGATTGGGGATTGCAAAGGTGTACTAGTCAGGGTCTGCAGGGAAACAAAACCATTTAGAAGGAGAGATGGATGGATGGATAAATGATGGGCAGATGGATAGATAGATAACAGATATATACATATGGTGGGTGGCTGGATGGCTGGATGGATGGATAGGTGGGTGGATAGATAGATAGATAGATGATAGATAGATGATAGATAAATAAATATGATGGATGGGTGGATGGATGGGTAGATGGGTGGATAGATAGACACATAGAAAAATAGATAGATATGATGGATGGATGGATGGATGGATGGATGGATGGATGGATGGGTGCATAGATAGATAGATGATTGATAGATAGATAGAAAGATAGATTATAGATAAATAAATATGGATAGATGGATAGATGGGTGGATAGATGGGTGGAAAGATAGATACATATAGATACATAGATAAATAGATATGATGGATGGATGGATGGATGGATACATAGATGATAGATAGATGATAGATAAATAGAAAGATAGATGATAGATAAATAAATATGATGGATGGGTGGATGGATGGGTGGATGGATGGGTGGATAGATAGATACATATAGATACATAGATAAATAGATATGATGGATGGATGGATGGATAGATAATGATTGATAGATAGGTAGACAGATGGTGGATAGATAGATACAAAAACAGATAAATGGATATATAGATAGATGGAGACAAAGATAGATATGATAAGGAATTGGAACATATAGTTACGGAGGTAGAGAAGCCCCACGATCTCCCATCTGCAAACTGGAGGCTCAGCAGAGCCAATGTGTATGTGCTAGTCCAGAAGCAGGACAAGAAGATAGATTTCCCAGCTCAAACAATCATGAAGAAAGAGAATTTTCCCTTCTTCCTACTTTTCCTTTTTTTTCTGTGCAGACCGTCACCTGATTAGATGAGGCCCACCCACACAGGCAAAGCCGTCTGCTTTACTGACCTCCCTGCCCCCCCCCCATCCCAATGCTCCTCTCATCCAGAAACACCCTCCAAGCCACAGCACCCAGAATCACGTTTATGAAAATGTCTGGGCACCCGTGGCCCAGTCAAGCTAAGACGCGCAACTCAGCCACACAACAGGAGCTGGGAGGTTACCGGTATTTGGGAGAAAAATGCTTCCGGGTGGTGAGTTTCGGGTGGGAGGTGAGCAGGGCGGGGATGCTGACCACGGTTCGGTGGGACTGGGTCACATCTGCGAGAACGGGTCCTCACCTTGCAGGGACAAGGGCTGTGGGATTGCTGGGATTGCAAGGTGGCTTCAAGAATCAAGGAAGGAGCACCGTCTGCTCTGCGAGAGCGTGCTTGTTTGCGGCTGGACCCCAGGCAACCCTGATGGCTGTCCACCTCCAGGCCTCATTTTGCTGCAGGCAGTGTAGACAACAGTTTGCTGGCTCCTGACCTTGCATGTGGAGCCCTCTGTGTGGACTCAGATGCGTTGAACTCACACTTGGCTGAATCCCTTCGCCCCTATGGTTGACCCACCGCGTGTGTGTGAGCAGACACTGCTGTGTGTGTGCCCACGGTATTTTTCCACTTGCAAAATATCCCACCTTCCTGCACAATTTTTAAACTAACAACCACCAAAAAAAAAAAACAAACGCAAAAAAAACACCCGTGAGTGTTAATGAGATGCCAAATTCAATTTTCCTGCTCAACAGAAACATGTGTCTTCCTGGGCGCGGAGGTGACAGGGTCTGTCACAGGCTCACTGCCTCGGGCATAATTCTGCATTATCACAGGCTATGGCAGGACATCTGCCCAACACCCACATCCCCTGGGGGTGTCTGTTGGTGAACAGAGAGCCAAAATCCAGAAGGAGACTTGAGTGTACGAGACCCGTTTTTTTTAAAAAAAAGACCAACACACAGGACACGAGCGTGTGTGGGGTCTGAGTGCCTGTCCCCCCGCTCAGGGGTCTGGGACAGTCCCTGCAAAATCTTGGGAGAAGCCAGCGGGGTGGGTCAGCCAGTCAGGTGGAAAGCTTTCTTCGCTTGGGAAGATGTCACCCAGTGGAGAGCACACAACCTAGTAGGAGGCAGCGAAACCCCACCCCCCAAACACGACACTGGTCTTTTTGCAGAAACCTGTATTTCTAGTCCCAGAGTCTCTGCGTGTGCATTAGTGATCTCCTGCTAAGCAGCAAAGTCACGGACGTCACACATTGTGTTGCTTAGAACAGGCACAGTGTCCCTCCCGTAGTCACGGGGACCGGATGATGCAAGGCTGTGAATATGACGGGGTGGGGATCACGGGGGACCTTCTGGAGCCTGCCCACCACCACGTAGATGCTCCACTCCCGATCCTGCACAGAAATCTGTCCACGGCTCCAATATGAGGCTCCCACCACTATCAGTTTTGGGGAGATGACCCCAACCGACAGCTGCTGTTGCTGATGGCAAATAGCGGGATATCCTGCTCGAATTTCCAGTCATTTCTAGCAGCTGTGTGGTAAGGTCCAATCAATAACGGTCATTGTTCAACTTCCCTGGTTGTTGACTTTGCCCATGGTCACCACCCAGCCAGGCAGCATCGTCCCACGGTAGCGGGAAGGGCGTGGAACTCAAACCAACATGGCACCACGCCCGCTGAACTTGGAACCATTTCCTTCGCTCACATCTCTACGGGGGCACAGGCACAAAAAGAAGGCAATGCCATACATGTAAAAATAAAGTAGAAAACCACACACCCGCCTCTAGTGTTGATTCCAGCCAAATGTTGACGCAGAGGCCAAGCTGAGCTCCCACGTCTCCGTGGACCACAGTCTCTGCTCTTAAAAACAAGACACAAGCTTTACTTCAAGTGGAAGGTGTCACAGTCCCAAACAGAAAGCACACAATCATGGTGCAAAACCGGAATGGGACTCGAAGACTGGATCTAAGACACAGTCAGGGGCCGGCTTACAAGGCGGCACAAAGGCGGAACGAGGCTCAGGAATTGTGTCCAAACAACCCCACCCCAACCGCAGCAGACTCAGCAGGATGTTGACGCCGTTGAAGGATTCACTGCGAGAGCAGTGGGGCTTCAAAGGGATAAATCCTAATGGAACGAAAATTCCTGAACAGCCAGGCAAATTAGATATGACAAAAACACAGCTTACGGCAAGAGAAAGTGTTTGAAGGACGAGACACGCACAGATCACATCCACAAATCTCCCACTGTTGGAACTTATTCTATGCCAAGCTTTGTATCACGAGGGCTTCAAAAGCTGAATCATCATTTGCGCTCAAAAGGTTATAATACTAGAGTATCAATACCAGACCAACGGGCACCTGATTTAGTCAGTGGAATAAATGAGTTATAATTAGCTTTTCAAATAATGCTTCATTCTCGTTGCTTTTTTCTTTCCTTTTTTTTTTTTTTTTTAAGAGCCTACTAAGTCAGGTCATTTGAAATCTCTCTCCTACGTCCTGTAAGTCCCACAAAGGCTCTATTTTCTCCAGGCACTGGGCATGACCAAGGGATGCTCTCGATGTATGGGGAACCATGTCAGAACTAGCAGGAAATATTGAGCCGCCATATTGGAATTTCAATGGGGTTTTGTACGTTCAGCTTTTCCCAGCCGGATACACGGTTAATCTATGAGTAGGCAGAAAACTTCACACTGGTTTCTGATTCTAACCTTGCAAAACAATCCCCCTCCACCCCCACCAGTTCAATCTTCCATTGATGACGTAGAAACCAAATGGGAACAATGTGGAATACCATGGATGTGAACTGTAATCAAGGCTACTTAATTTTCTTAAATTTATTTATTTAAATTCAAGTTAACATACAGTGTAGTCTTGGCTTGAGGAATAGAACCCAGTGATTCATCCCTATGACACCCAGTGCTCATCCTGAAAAGTGCCCTCCGTAATACCCATCACCCATTTAGCTCATCCCCCCACCCCATCAACCCTCAGTTTGCTCTCTGTATTTAAGAGTCTCTTATGGTTTGCCTCCCTGTTTTTATCTGATTTTTCCTTCCCTTCCCCTACATTCATCTGTTGTATTTCTTAAGTTCCACATATGAATGAAATCACATGACATCTGTCTTCCTCTGACTGACTTACTTCGCTTAGCACGATAATCTCTAGTTTCATCCGCGTTGTTGCCAACGGCAAGATTTCGTTCTTTTACTTTAAATATCCAGTTGGGGGTGGGAGGGAGGGGAGGGTGGGTGATGGGTATTGAGGAGGGCACCTTTTGGGATGAGCACTGGGTGTTGTATGGAAACCAATGTGACAATAAATTTCATATACTGAAAAAAAAATTTAAAAAAAATAATAAAATAAAATAAAATTACTAGAAAAAAAAAGAATTAATAATTATTTATAAGAAAACAGATCTTCAAGAAAACTCAAGCTCAAATTAAACCATAATTTGAGAAGAACCAATGCCAAGAACTTGTAAATAAGATATTATTTAAAAAAATAAAATTCTCTTTTTTAAAGGAAAATAAATAAATAAATATCCAGTTGGGAGAAGAGAAAATTTGGGATATGATGCACACCACACAACAGCCTCTTAAGCGAGTGCACACGGAAAATGTTACAAAGTCAACCTCAGTGAACATCTTAGAAAACAGACCACTTCTGACGGACATCGCCACTTAGTCTCGGGCACAGCAAAGACCCCAGTGAATAAATAAAACTCCGTAAATGGCGGGCAGGTCAGGCGCATGTGGGGTTTCCATCCAAGGTCTCCAAATTGTTCCCTTGAATAAGTTCAGTGGCAAGCACACCAACTGGGAATGTCTCCCTTGGTTGAGAGAGAAGTCACTTGAAATTCAGTATTACCAAAGAGGGAAAGACTGTGAATCCGAAGCTCGGTGGGGAGTAAAATAAAAACGTTTCAACGGCAGGAAAGGAGACATGCTCTTCACATGCCAGGCTGTCTGCTCACAGGGTCTCATTTCAATTTTCACGGTAGCTATAGTGTTAGTATTAAAATCTGCAGTAGCAGGCAAGGGACCAAGACTCATCGGGGTAAAACCCAAGAAAGTTAGTGCTGATCAAATACGTACACAAAGGACCATTGCAGAGAAGTGATGGCCTCTTCCCCCTGCCAACAGCCTCCCGGTGGAACTGCGAAAACCATTTGCCAGCTAGAAAGGTAAACCTTTGACCTCATCCTTTCGAGCTGGGAGCACACAGAAGGCACAGGACACGAGAAATTCAATGTCAACCATGTCAACGCTCCGCTTGAGTTCTGTAACAAATGGTGGAGGGAGCTCTCCAGGCACATAGTCCAAAAGTCCAAAGCCCTTGATTTTGGACAATGGGCTTCTATTTGGGGGGCCTCCATTTCTCATCCACTCCCGAATTCTTCCATTGGTTGGAGACACTCAACATTTCCTTACAAAAATTAGGACAGGATTACCCACATGCTTCCTCTGGGACACATGTCATTGGATCTTCAGAGATGTTTCCTTGAAGGAGGGAACTCTGTCTTCTGCCTCCTCACCCAATGGAGCTGAAATGATACCACTCTCTGGATCCTTCGCTTCTGTTTTCGGAGCCTCTTGGGCATGCATACCAGGCACAGTACTAGGTATTGGGATAAACCAAGGACACAAGAGAGATGAGTTTCCCACCTCCTTGGAGCCTGACTCTACTTGGCGTGATAAGCCTTAATCAAACAACTGCACAAATACACATTAGGATTTGCCAGCCTCTTTGACTTTACTCTTCACTTTAGGACTGGAATAACGTCTCCATTTATTCAGCTCAGCACAGGTGTATTGAGTGCCTACCCAGCACCATGACCGATCCCGAGAAGACAAACAAAGATCAGCCATCTTCTCTCCTAAGGAGCCCACAGTCTGGTGGGACAAGACAACGAGAGTATCAGTAATGGGATGCGTGCCATGACTCCATTAAATCATGGATGACACATCTATCCTGGGATCCGGACTCCTCATGAGGTCCCTCTGTCATCAATGAACAGGAGGCTTGTTCATCTCTGGCTGCCTATCTCCTCACCACTGCATTCCTCCTTCCTTCCTTCTCTTGGAAAAAATATGAAGACATTTCCATGTCTAACACCTCACAGTTTCTGACATCCTACTCCATGCACGGGCCGATCTAGGCACTGTGCTTATACATCTGTAGTGCAAACAGCGTTTGAGGTGCACCATACAGAGAGATAGCACTATATAGAGATACAGAGATAGAAGTAGAGACTCAGACATACACATATATGCCTATGGAGGTGGAGTAAAGGTATAGAGATAGAGACAGAGAGATGCAGGCAGGTGTAGGTGTGCATTGTAGAGGTATAGGTATACAGGTGCACGTGCAACTATAAACACATTTGTGATATAGGTATAGCATCAGTATAGAGATACAAGCATAGGTATAGAGATAGGTATAGAATAAACATAATTACAGAGCCATAAATATATAGCATAGGTGTAGGCATAGAAGTCAAAGTACACATAGATAAAGCTCTATAGAAACAGGTATAGGGACAGATATACAGCTACAGATACAGGTCTGGTGTTGATGGAGGGGTAGAGACAGAGATGTATAGAAATGCATATGGGTAGAAGTATACATATAGGTGTATACACAGAAGCGCAGGTATACACATAGGTAAAGGCGTGTGCATGTAGGTATATAGAAATGGCTATAGGTAAATGTATAGGTACAGACACATACCTGTCCGTACAGGAATAGATATGTAGATACGGGTATAGTACAGGTACAGGTGGACAGGTAAGGGTATCTAGGTACAGGTATATGGGCGCACACACGAGCAGTAGACAAGCAGCTCAAGAAACGTTAGATGGAACATCACAGGAGTGGGGAGGAGGGACCAGCCAGTCCCCTGGGAGGAGCAGATTCAGCACCGTGACAAACAGAAGAGACCACCTCTTGGTGGGGCCTGGAAGGTCTTGCTCAGCACCTATGGAGGACGAGAGCGGGTTCCCGGTGGGGGCTCATGTAGACGGGAGGGCAAATCCAGTCTGTGTGAGCCATGAATGGGGTGTGCACTGGGAGATGACCCTGGGTCACATTACCTGGGTTTTCAATGCCATGACGGTCTTTACTCATCGGAGAATGGGTAAACCGTAGGGGCTCACGCTTCTCATGAGCCTCAGCTTCCTGTCTCTGGATTTTCTTCTCCCCTTCGTGCTGCCATGTCTTAAACACCTGGGTGTCCCACCTTCACCTGGAGCCACACCATTGCTATTGGTGCCACGGAGGCCAAAAGATGGTGGTCCCTTGGAAGAAGCACCTAGAGCGTCCAGAAGATGCAACCCCAATCCTTGGGCCAGTGGTTGTAGTCTGGGTGACATTCCAGTCTCTACTCCTTGTGGGCCAGCACGGACCCCTGAGCCTGAGTCCTTCTTCCAGGGACTCGATCATGGATGTGTCTTTGCTTCTTTCCTCGGTGGCTTCAACCAAACACAGAGCGGATACACCTATTCCTTGCACCTGCTCCTGGTCAAGGTGAGCCCTGATGTCTGAGCTCCCTCGGCACCCGGTCGTCCTGCTCCCTCACACCCAAAGCCTTTGGCTCACCTGCATCCATGGTGCAGTTTTCTGGATGCACATGTGGGGCAAAACACATGGAACTCAAGAGATGGCCCCAAAAGGCACTGGCTCAATGAGGTCCTTTCGTAAAAATAAGAGAAAAGGATCTGATGTGATGAATCAGCAATATTATCTGATGGTCGGGAGATGAACAATGCTTCCAGAAGATGGTCTCTTTCTAAATCAAGGGTAGGTTTTAAGACAGACTTGCTTTTCTTACTTTCCTTTTTTCCCCCCTTCTTTTACTTTAACAGGAAGAGATCTGCTAACAGGAACCAGCTTTCAGGATGTCAAAATATTTTTGCAGCTTCCCTGTGAGCAACAGAACCTTTTTAAAAAATTTTATCTGGTGGCATGCCACATTGGATGATAAAGTTTCATGGTTTATTCTCAAGAGAAGACGACTCTTTGTCTCTTTAACATATGGGTGGGGGCCTGTGCATGCCTAAAAATCCATCGGGAATTTGATGGGCCAAGTCTGTCTGTCTATCTATCATTCTATCTATCTATGATTCCATCCATCTATCCACCCATACATCATATATCTTATCTGTCCATCCATCCATCCATCCATCCATCCATCCATCCACCCATACATCATATCTATCTTATCTGTCCATCATCATATCTATCTATCTATCTATCTATCTATCTATCTATGATTCCATCCATCCACCCATACATCATATCTATCTTATCTGTCAATCCATCCATCCATCCATCCATCCATCCATCCATCCATCCATTGATCCATCATATCTATCTATCTATCTATCTATCTATCTATCTATCTATGATTCCATCCATCCATCTATCCACCCATACATCATATATCTTATCTGTCTGTCCATCCATCCATCCATCCATCCATCCATCCATCCATCCATCATATCTATCTATCTATCTATCTATCTATCTATCTATCTATGATTTCATCCATCCATCCATCCAACCACCCATACATCATATCTATCTTATCTGTCCATCCATCATATCTATCTATCTATCTATCTATCTATCTATTATCTATCTATGATTCCATCCATCCACCCATACATCATATCTATCTTATCTGTCTGTCCATCCATCATATCTATCTATCTATCTATCTATCTATCTATGATTCCATCCATCTATCCACCCATACATCATATCTATCTTATTTGTCCATCTATCCATCCATCCATCCATCCATCCATCCATCCATCATATCTATCTATCTAGCTATGATTCCATCCATCCATCCATCCACCCATACATCATATTTATCTGTCTATCTGTATCTATCTGTTTATCTATCCATCATATCTATCTATCCATCCATCCATCATATCTATCTACCTATCTGCATATATATATGTATACACACACACATATATATGTGTGTATATCTATATCTATATCTATATCTATATCTATAGATAGATAGATAGATAGATAGATGGATAGATAGATAGGTATATCCTTTCAAAATAGAAGAATTTAAATGTGCAAAACAAAAGTGAACATCGAGTCTGGACTTGCGGTTTCAGCGGGAAGGCAGGGACATGTAAAGACTACTGATTTGGCAGCCAGATCTGTTATATAAAGTAGCTTTCATCTACCTCCATAGAAACACTCAGAACAGGAAATAAGCTAAGATGAATAATTTATTTGTTCAATTAAAAACATGGAGCCCTCCGCACACATGCCCTAGAGACCAAGCTCCAATAATTAACACGGGGATAAGTCAAATAAGATATGAAACAGGAGAGTGAATTCCCGGCTCATGAAATCCAGAGACAGAACTTGTATTTTCTCTCTTGGTGAGCTTCCTGTTTCTTATGGGTTGAATGACAAGACTTTTCAAGCTACTTATTGATTTTTTAAAAAAATTTCTCATACATGTCTCTTCCAAAGTCTGAGTTTGTCCCAAATATGGAAGAACCGATGATTTTGTTTTATTCTTTTATTAGAAAATTTTTTTTTAATTTGAGTATAGTTGATGCACAATAATCCAGTCATTTTATTTTATTTTTAAAGTTTACTTATTTACTTTGAGAGCGAGAGTGAGAGCACGCACGTGAGAGAGAGCATGAGCAGGGGAGGAACAGAGAATCCCAAATAGCTTCTGTGCGGTCAGCATGGAGCCTGATGTGGGGCTTGAACTCACAAACCATGAGATCATGATCCGAGGGGTTATCAAAAGTCACATGCTTAACTGACTGAGCCACCCAGGCGCCCCTTAATCCAGGGATTTTAAAATCAAGACTGTAGGCACCTGGGTGGCTCAGTGGGTTGAGCATCTGACTTCGGCTCAGGTCACAATCTCCCGGTGTTTCCTTATAGTTCTGGAGGCCAGAAGACAACATGAATGTGCCCGCTGGGCTGGTCGTGTCTTGGGGCCCAAGGGGAGAATCTGTTCCTCCCTCTCGTCACAGCTTCTGGTGTTGCCCACAACCCTTGACATGCCTTGGTTTGTCGACACATCACTCTCATGTCTCTCTGCTGTAACGTGGACATCTTTCCTTGTGTCTGAATTTCCCTCTTTTTAAAAAAAGTTTTAAGTTTATTTATTTTGAGGGAGAGAGAGAGAGAGAAAGAGAGAAAGAGAGAAAATCCCAAGCAGGTTCCACACTGTCATCGCAGAACCCAACGTGGGACTTGAACTCATGAACCATGAGATCATGACCTGAGGTTAACTCAAGAGTTGGACACATAACGGACTGAGCCACCCAGTCATCGCCAAATTTCCCTCTTTTTATAAGTACACCAGTTGTTGGATTAGGACCCATCCTAATCCAGAAGGACTATCTCAACTCATTATCTCTACAAACACCCTATTTCCAAAGAAGGTCACAGTCACCAGTTCCGGGGGTTGGAACTTCAAAATATCTTTGGGGGAAACACAATTCATCCCATAACACATTCACTCATTAACTATTTCATGAGCACATCATATGTGCCAAGCTCTGTTCTGGCCGCTGGAAATGTGGTAAAGAATACCTCAGCATAATCAAAGTCCTCATGGGATTTCCATCCCTGTGTGTGTGTGTGTGTGTGTGTGTGTGTGTGTGTGTGTCTACATGTGCATGGGTACGTGTATGCAGTTGGTTGAGTGTCTGACTTGGGCTCACGTCATGATTTCACGGTTCATGAGTTTGAGCCCTGCGTCAGGCTCTGGGCTGACGGCTCGGAGCCTGGAGCCTGCTTAGGATTCTGTGTCTCCCTCTCTCTGTTCCCCTCCCCCAGTCATACTCTGTATCTCTCTCTCTCTCAAAAAATATATAAGTAAACATTAAAAAAAAATTAAAAAATGTCAGGACACATCTTAGTGAAGACATAAACAGAATGTCAATGTTGGGGCAAATCCCAAAGGTCCATTGTCTACCCTGTTCATTGTGCAGATAAGGAAACCCAGGCCAGACAGGGGCAGTGACCTGCCAAGTGCCACGTGGACAGTGCTGAACTTTGGATATCACGTCCAGTGACCTTGAAACCACACAAAAGAGTCCAGAAGACAAGAAAAATAGTGGCAAATTCATGGAGCTTGAAATATTCCTTTCTGTTGGTCTTTTTAATTAATTATTTTTTATAATTTTAATGTATTTCTTAATTAATTTATTTTTTAATTTTAAAAATTAATTTATTATTTTAATTATTTATTTGTTTATTTTGGGGAGGGGGGGCAGAGAGAGAGGGAGACACAGAATGTGAAGCAGGCTCCAGGGTCTGAGCTGTCAGCACAGATCCCGACGTGGGGCTTGAACCCACAAACCAGGAGATCATGACCTGACTGAAGTTGGACACTTAACCAATTGAGCCACCCAGGTGCCTTTTTAAAGTTTGGATCAGCCATGCAGAGCTTTGAAAGCAACTTTCAGACACAAAATAATGACCTTCTTTCTACCAGCTGTCTAGTTATTGGCTCACAAATGCTATTCATTTCTCTCTCGTAGAAAGTTTGCATGTTATTTATCAAATCATTTGCACGTGCCAGCCCTCCCCGGGGCCCCCCCCCCCAGTCGCCAGAGCAGCAAACACCGCCTTATTTGAACCCCCCACTGTACAATGGATTCTCTTGGGCCAAACCACGGGCCGTGAAGAATGGTGGTGTAGGTCCGCATCTGGAACGAAGGAATGAAGCAAAATGAAAGAACCCTCATTTTCCTTGATTTCCTTCTGCTGGTTGAAGGAGAACCTGTTCCCTTGTCTCACGTTCCTAGCCCCCAAATCATGTCCAGGCAAGAAGACTTCTGTAAAGAGGTGGAAGGAAGTCTCCTTACCAGATAGAGTGTGAGTTCCCGTCTGTATAATCCCTCCGCTCCAGAGGAATATCTCTTGGGGGGTGTCACCGGCAGACACCTGTCCTGTGTAAAGCCAGCTCACCTGGCTGCAGGTTGGCTCCACCAGAAGATGATGGCCTGTGGCCCCAGGATGACAGCAAATCTTTTTTTAAACTTTATTTTAGAGAGAGAGCACGAGCAGGGAGAGAGGCAGAGACAGCCTTAAGCAGGCTAGGAAATAAGACAATGTACTATGCATCTTTTAAAGTGTTTTAGTTAAGATAACACATATAAATCTTATACGTTCAAAATTACATTAGATTCACATGTCAATTGCGTAAGACAAAGCCTCACCGGGGTCTGGTTCCAGGTATTGTATTGAACTAATCCAAGAGGCAACAGGCTTGCTTTCTAAAAATGCATTTGGACTGAGTGCTCTGCAAACAGAGGCCAGTCCATCCTTCTAAAAATGAGGAAATCATCCGAGTCCAAGTCAAGGACAGTAGGTACACACGAGCGGTGCTCTGCTGGCGATTGTCCTGGGGTCCAAGCGCGTGATGGGTATATCTGGCCTGATGAAAAGCCTGATGAAAGAGTGAGTGCACGAAGGAAGGTTTTAAAACGGCAATAGTCACCAGTGTCTCACAGCCCGGGGCTTCACGCGTGAGGCTTCTCTAAATACCTTTTATAATCTGCACAGTGTATTTTGTCCTTATTTTAAGTGGCTCTCACCGACCTCACCTCTTTGTGTTTCGGGGAACACAGCAAACCGGGTCGGTGCATCAGTAACCAACTGATCCGGTGACCTCTGATCCCAGCCAGGTACACTTCACTCTTCCCCATCCCTGCCCATCTTGGGACAATCTGGTAAGTGGAAACCCGGCAGGTGGCCCACCCATTTACAGGCTGGGGGATGAGTCATTGGTTCTGTAGGACCGTGTAGGGGACATGGCATCCGTCCAAGGCGGTGGTGCCCACATGCACACAGGCGGTGACTTCACTGAGGTGTGTTCACCGCTCAGAACACACAGCACGCACCGTGCAAAGTATAAAAAAAATCCGGAATGTCGTGGGGCGCCTGGGTGGCTCAGTCGGTTAAGCATCCGACTTCAGCTCAGGTCATGATTTCATGGTTCATGAGTTCGAGCCCCGCGTCGGGCTCTGTGCTGACAGTTCAGAGCCTGGAGCCTGCTTCAGATTCTGTGTCTCCCTCTCTCTCTGCCCCTCCCCTGCTTGCACTCTGTCTCTCTTTCTCTCAAAAATAAATAAACATCCAAAAAACTTAAAAAAAAAACAAAAGACAGTATGTTCCCTTTATAACAAAAAAATAAAAGTTCTCTTTATAATAAAAATAATAAAAGTAAGACAGTCTGTTTTCCTTACAATAAAATATCCACTATTGAGCCATGAAGATCTTTCACCATGAGCAAACTTCCACATCATAAAATTGCAATCATTGTACAATTTTCCCAAATCACCTCATTTTCACAGGCCTCACTGCAAAAGGAAGTAAGTCACAAAATACCATCGACTCCACCAAAAGTCTGCTAGAACTGATACATGAATTCAGCAAAGTCGCAGGATACAAAATCAATGTACAGAAATCAGCTGCATTCTTACACACTAATAATGAAGCAACAGAAAGACAAATAAAGAAACTGATCCTATTTACCATTGCACCAAGAAGCATAAAATACCTAGGGATAAATCTAACCAAAGATGTAAAAGATCTGTATACTGACAACTATAGAAAGCTTATGAAGGAAATTGAAGAAGATATAAGGAAATGGAAAAACATTCTGTGCTCATGGATTGGAAGAATAAATATTGTTATAATGTCAAGACCACCCAAAGCAATCTACACATTCAATGCAATCCCAATCAAAATTGCACCAGCATTCTTCTCGAAACTAGAACAAGCAATCCTAAAATTCATATGGAACCACAAAAGGCCTCGAATAGCCAAAGTAATTTTGAAGAAGAAAACCAAAGCAGGAGGCATCACAATCCCAGACTTTAGCCTCTACTACAAAGCTGTCATCATCAAGACAGCATGGTATTGGCACAAAAACAGACACAGACCAATGGAATAGAATAGAAACTCCAGAATTAGACCCACAAAACTATGGCCAACTCATCTTTGACAAAGCAGGAAAGAACATCCAATGGAAAAAAAGACAGTCTCTTTAACAAATGGTGCTGGGAGAACTGGACAGCAACATGCACAAGAATGAACCTGGGCCACTTTCTTACACTGTGCACAAAAATAAGCTCAAAATGGATGAAAGATCTGAATGTGAGACAGGAAACCATCAAAACCCCAGAGGAGAAAACAGGAAAAGACCTCTCTGACCTCAGCGGCAACAATATCTTACTTGACACACCCCCAAAGGCAAGCGAATTAAAAGCAAAAATGAACTATTGGGACCTCATGAAGATAAAAAGCTTCTGCACTGCAAAGGAAACAATCAACAAAACTAAAAGGCAACCGACGGAATGGGAAAAGATATTTGCAAATGACATATTGGACAAAGGGCTAGTATCCAAAATCTATAATGAACTCACCAAACTCCACACCCGAAAACAAATAATCCAGTGAATAAATGGGCAGAAAACATGAATAGACACTTCTCTAAAGAAGACATCCAGATAGCCAACAAACACATGAAAAGATGCTCATCGTCACTCATCATCAGGGAAATACAATTCAAAACTAAAATGAGATATCACCTCATGCCAGTCAGAGTGGCTAAAATGAACAAATCTGGAGACTATAGATGCTGGCAAGGATGTGGAGAAATGGGGGTTCCCATTTCTTGCACTGTTGGTGGGAATGCAAACTGGTGCAGCCACTCTGGAAAACAGTGTGGAGGTTCCTCAAAAAATTAAAAATAGACCTACCCCTTGGGGCACCTGGGTGGCTCAGTCTGCTGAGTGTCCGACTTCAGCTCAGGTAATGATCTCATGGTTTGTGAGTTTGAGTCCCACGTTGGACTCTGTGCTGACAGCTCAGAGCCTGGAGCCTGCTTGGGATTCTGTGTCTCCCTCTCTCTCTCTACCACTCCTCTGCTCATGCTCTGTCTCTTCCTCTCTCTCAAAAATACATAAACATAAAAAAATTTTTTTAAGAAAAAATAGGTCTACCCTATGACCCAGCAATAGCACTGCTAGGAATTCACCCAAGGGATACAGGGGTGCTGATGCATAGGGGCACTTGTACCCCAATGTTTATAGCAGCACTTTCAACAATAGCCAAACTATGGAAAGAGCCTAAATGTCCATCAACTGATGAATGGATAAAGATGTGCTTTATATATACAATGGAACACTACTTGGCAATGAGAAAGCATGAAATCTGGCCTTTTGTAGCCACATGGATGGAACTGGACAGTGTTATGCTAGGTGAAATAAGTCATACAGAGAAAGACAGATACCATATGTTTTCAGTCTTATGTGGATCCTGAGAAACTTACCAGAAGACCATAGGGGAGGGGAAGAAAAAAAAGTTAGAGAGGGAGAGAACCAAACCATAAAAGACCCTTAAAAACTGAGAACAGGGGCACCTGGGTGGCTTGGTCGGTTAAGCGTCTGACTTCGGCTCAGGTCAGATCTCACGGTCCGTGAGTTCGAGCCCCGTGTTGGGCTCTGTGCTGAGCTCAGAGCCTGGAGCCTGTTTCAGATTCTGTGTCTCCCTCTCTCTCTGCCCCTCCCCTGTTCATGCTCTGTCTCTCTCTGTCTCAAAAATAAATACACGTTAAAAAAATTAAAAAAAAAACAACAAACTGAGAACAAATTGAGGGTTGATGGGGGGTGGGAAGGAGGGAAGGGTGAGGGGTGGGCATTGAGGAGGGCACCTGTTGGGATGAGCACTGGGTGTTGTATGGAAACAAATCTGACAATAAATTTCATATTGAAAAATTATATTATATAATACTATAATAATATATTACAAATTATAAACATAAGTTATTGTTATACATAATTATAATGTATTATACTATATATATATTTTTACTTATTATTGTGTTGTATATAATTGTCTTACATATTATGTATTATCATGTGTGTATTTATATATTGTACCTTATTACATATTATCTTGTTCTGCATCTATATGAAATTATGCTTATACATTTACATATGTAAAATAATAACATATAATTACATATGTAATAATATTATATGTTATATATAATTATATGATATTATAATATCATATGTATGTATATATGCATATAAATATACATATATACATATGTAATATATGATGTATGGATTATATATCCATACATAATGAGGAGAGAGATGAGGAGAAAGATATATATATATATAATGAGGAGAGAGATGAGGCAGAAAAGTTTTTGAAGAAATAATGTCCCCGAATAGCTAGAAACCATGAACAATGCAAGCCCCCACCAAGAGGTGAATGGATAAACAGACTGTAGTATATTCATGCAATGGAATCGTACTCAGCAATAAAAAGGAACCAACCACAGATACGTGGACCAATATAGATGCATCTCATTTTCTCACAGAAGATTTTAACAAGAGTATTTATGATGTGATTGCATGTATGTGAAGTCATAGAACAGACAAAACTAACTTTGCTTGCAAAAACATAAAAAAAAAAAAAGATTGGTTCTTGGTGGAGGGCTGACTGGGGAGGCCGTGCCACTCACTTTTCCGAGTGATGGCAGTTTTCTACATCTTGATGTCTGGGCATCCAACGATCATGAGCATTTGTCCAAATTCATTGAATGGTGCGCCCAAGATGGGTGCCTTTTACCGAATGTACGTTTTACCCCAAAGAAAGGACTCTCACAAATAAAATGTGCTTTATTACATAATGAACAGAGGTGGGGGAGGTGAAAGGAACACCATTTAGATTTTTATGTCATTGCATTTCTGACTGAAACACAGTTTTCTGAAAGTCAGGTGTGCATCTTACATTGTCCTGAAGTCCTCACTTTATTTTCAAAAAATTTTTAATGTTTATTTTTGAGAGAGAGAAGACAGAGTGTGAGCAGAGGAGGGGCAGAGAGGGGTGGGGGGGAGATACAGAATCTGAAGCAGGTTCTAGGCTCCTAGCTGTCAGCATGGAGCCTGACGCGGGGCTTGAACCCACGAACCGTGAGATCATGACCTGAGCCGAAGTCGGAGGCTTAACTGACTGAGCCACCCAGACGGCCTTCCCCCCCTTTTTTTTCTGAAGTCCTAATTTTTAATTGAACGCAAAGTTCTCTGGAGAATCGAGGAGTGTGAGTAAATACAACCATGCCAAAGTCCTTCTTTGCCATCAAAAAAGTATCTAACGCTAGATGCTCACTGGTTGTAAAGAAGATGTTGAAAATATCAGCCACTGAGTGATAACAAAAAGGGGAAACCATGTTGCCAAAACATCAGAAACCTACTGGAAGGCACCAGCAGTAAGGCACGGATGCTAAATTCCATCTTGGCCAATCCAATTCCAGAAATCTTGGTTTTCGCCATAGAAATGATACCAACACTTAAAAAAAAAAACAACAACAAATAAATCAAAGCTGTAGGAGGAAGGCTCGTGTACTTAAAACCTGTGTTATCTGGGCGTGGGATTGTGAGTGCCATCTTGTAGATAGAAGACTCAACCAAAGGTTGGGTGCTGTGCGGAATTTTCCAGATTCGGCCATCTTGGATGGGTCTGTGCCTTCTCCTGGGCACAGGTGGGATTCGTCTTGTCCTCTGAAGCTCCTGCCACTGTTAACAGTCTCTGGTTTCCTCCTGAGCAAGCAGGGGCTTCCATCACAAAACAGCAGCAAGTTACCTTGGGTCTCATGTGGATGTGGACCCACCACGTGGACAATGAAAGGCAGACAAACGGTAGGGGCTGGCGCGTACGGTGCGTTTCTTTGGGTGTCTTTGTTCTGCTCCAAGACAATTTGGTCCCAAGGACCGTTGGCCTCGTAGAAAAATCCCAACGTTAATATTCGTGCTCGAAGCCCTCAACCATGGCCCCAACAAATCCTGGCGGGATATGCCCGCCGTAAGTCCTGTTAGTCTCTCAGAATGAATGGCCAGGGGCCACATGATTGGGAGCACTTATACAGGACACAAAGTAAAATCAGGGACCAAGAGTCCGCGTGGAATAAATGCTCCTGGGAAAATGAGAGCAAACCCAACATACAAAACAAAAAAAAAAAAAAAAAACTTAATGGAAAAAGTAGTCACAACTTCAATCATAACAATAAACATGGAGGGGATATAATTACAGAATTTCCGGGGCCATCAACGTTGACATCCAACTACACAGATTCCCAGGGAAATAGAGTCAGGCATTTCCTCACTTGGAAAAGAATTTGCTTCCCCAGAATAGAAATAAAGAGAAAAACAGAACATTAATAGTATTTTCTAGCCAGGGTCAAAAACAGACCCTTGAGAAGAAGGGGTGGTGGGGGGTGGGGTCGTGATTGGGACAAAAGGTTTAAAGCAAAGGAATTTGAGGAATGACGTTGAAGACTTCAGGTGCAGGAATGACTAGCTTCCCTTCATTTTTAGAGTCCTAGCAGGAACAATGTCCGAGGAGTTCAGAACTTTTCCAGATCACGTACACTGAGCACATGAGGTCTTAATGCCCAAAAAGGTTTTCCCATTTTCTGACTTCTCTGACCGTGTTTTCTCAAATCCTCCAAGGGTCTATACTCAAAATAAACAGGATTGCATACAATCCTGCACGTTGCAAAATAAGGTGAGTCCTCGGGCGCCATTGTAAAGTGCTCTGGGGGCCATTCCAAGTGCTCTGGGAAGCCACGCACATGGGAGATGTTCGCAGAGGGGTTCCGTGGCCACCCAAGGCCGCCCCGGGGCTCAGGAGGACAGCCCGCTTTGGAGAAAGACCTACGCCCAGACTTGATTCAGCTGCACCTGCCTACTTTCTCCTTCTGCTCATCACAAAGACACGGAATAACATCGGATCGCAGACTTGGAAACAGACCTCAACAACACCTGTTCTTGCTTTTCCCCCAGGGACACTTCAGATTTACCCCTTATTCTGTGTGCACCCATGGAGACACCTGGCGTCTTGCACCTGTTGGCACAGTTAGGGACCACGAAAGGCAGAACAGAACAAAAAAAACGAACAAACAAAAAAAACCCAAACAACCAAACAAACTGCACCAAAACTGAAAAACCAAACAACCAAAGAAACCATAAACCAAAACACAAAATACAAAAATTCTGCAATGTTCACTGTCTGGAATTTTTTCAAAACATTTTTTAAATGTTTATTTATTTTTGAGAGAGAGAGAGAGAGAGACAGAGCGTGAGCAGGGGAGGAGCAGAAAGAGAGGGAGACACAGAATCCGAAGCAGGCTCCAGGCTCCAAGCTGTCAGTACAGAGCCCGATTTGGGGCTTGAAGTCATGAACCACGAGATCATGACCTGAGCTGATTCCAAGAGTCTGAGGCTTAACCGACTGAGCCACCCAGGCGCCCCGAGCATCATGTGTTCAAGATCCGTCCATGTGACAGCACCCCTCCACACTCGGATCCTTTTCCCGGCTGAGAAATACTCCCCCGTACGGATGAACACATTTCCCCAAAACCACACCTTGGAGTTCACCCCAGTTTTCTGTCCGATTTCTTTCAGGATTTACCAGCACGTCATGACTCACTTGCCCTGTGAGCATTTTCCAGAATCTGCATTTTTAACAGTTGCCTCAGATTTTTTGTGTGTGTGTCTTTTCTGGCCACTCTGGATCCCACCTCTAGGACACACGCTTTAAAACAGTCTCTCCAGACGGGTAGGGGAAACATCCGTGTGCTTGCTCAGCTGGGCTCGGCGTTTGTGGCCTTGCCGGTCAGTGAAACACCGGAACGCCCCCTCCCCTCCACCAGGTCCCTTGGCCGCCACACTCCCAACCACACGACGCTGTAAGGGCCAATATTCGGGCCCCATACCCTATGCTTCCATATAGAACTCGAGACCCTTGAGCAACCTACTAATTCCCCGCCCCACTCTGCTCTCCCCTCACCGCACGCCCCTTCTGATCCGGGGGGCCAGGCTCAGACCTTGCTTGTCGCCTGACCACTAGGCTCGAGGTCCCCGCCAGCTTGTGGGATTATTCCAGCAAGACTACCACACCCTCCCACCGGGACCAGGGCTGCGTGGTGCTCCTGTTCCTAAAATGCCTGGTGGCTCACTGTCCTCACGTGCAAACTCACGTGTCTACCAAGCAGACTGCAGGCACCGTTTATATCCACCATTATTGCATTCTGCCCCCCCCCCCACTTTATTTTTTATTTCTTTATTTTTTAAGTTTGCTTATTCATTTTGGAAGAGAGAGAGAGATTGAGCATCAGCAGGGGAGGGGCAGACAGCAAGGGAGAGAGAGAGAGAATCCCAAGCAGTCTCCACGCCCGGTGCGGAGCCTGAGGCCAGACTCGATCTCAAGGACCGTGACAGCATGACCTGAGGTGAAATCGAGAGTCAGTCGCTTAGCCGACTGAGCCACCCAGGCGCCCCCCTCCCCACCCCCGGCTTTAAAACAAGGAAAACTGTAAACACAGTCCAGAGCCCTTAGGGTTATCATGAGGTCCTTGCACTGCGCACACGGCACGTGCGGGAGGGGGTGGCCGCGGGACAACCACACGGGAGCCCCGTTCTGCCTCACCGTCTTCCCACAGAGGGTTTCAGCCTTGGGGTTGTGCCTTCCTCTTCGGGCCCAGATCGACCCACCTGCAAGCGGTGGGGCCCACGGCTCCTTGAACGCACAGGAATCTCTAGACCACGCTGTAGCAGGCCAGCCAGTGGCCGGGCCCGCGTCCCCGCGGCAGCCGTGAGCGTGCATCGTCACACACACTCTGCAGACGTCACTTAGCCATGCACCTGAAAATAGGCAGGTAATCCTAGATTAACCTGCTCAGACCGTTCTAATCCCGCGAGCCCTCAAAAGCAGACAACCTTGTCCAGCTGGAGGCACAGAGATACGGCAGAGGGCAAGGGGCACGCATTGCAAGAAGAGGGGTCTGGGGGACACCCGCCGGGACCAGAGAGGGGCCTCCAGGAGCCCAGGGTTGCCCCCTGCCGACGGCCCCCGAGAGCTCGTGCTCATCCTTGTCCGGGGGATGCCCGCAGGGACCCAGTGCGTGGACGCCCCAGTTTGGACCCCAGGAGACCTTGAGTGGAACCAGTGTCTCGTTTCGAGCAGTTGCATTTGGGGTGATTTATTGCAAGTGTGATAAAAACCAGATTGAAGAAGCTTCTGTGTCTTCCAGATCAGGAAGGTGACTGGGGGAGGGGGTGGTCCCCTAAAAGCACTGCAGGAGGCATCTGGGGCAAGGTCTCAGCTATCAGGATCCCCTTCCCCAGCTCACGGCTGCAGAAACCTCACGATACGGCACTTAGGGGAGACTGGACAAGAGGAGAGGAGGGGACCACATGCCTGTCCTGGCTGCTTTTGCACAAACGCTGAGAAATCCCGCTGCTCACTGGTGAACCCCGGGTTCCACACCCTCGTCGTTTTCACGCTGTGAGCCACAAACTGCCCACCCCACACGGCAGGGGCTGCTGTGGGGAACAGGGCACAGGTGACAGGTACGGTGACTCTCCCCGATGGTCTATGCTGGGTGCACCTGGCCGAGCAGGGCAGGCCCATATACTCTGGTCCTACAGGGCATCCTGGGAAGGCTTCTTGGCCTCAGTTTCCTGATCTGCAGCACAGAAGGTTGCAAAGGCCAGAAGAAACCTTCCGAACCCGGCTGGGGGTTGCGGGAAGGAGCTGTGTGTCCCTGGCATCTTAGAATCGCATGGAAAGCCAGTCCAGGTGGCCGGAGTGAAAGGGTGCCCCCTGCAGTCAGGCCTGGGGGGGGGGGGTTCACCTCCTAGGGGAGGGAGTCCTGGGAGATCCCGGGTCCTGGTGGGGGTCTGGGATCTGGAGGGTTATGGACAGGTGTGGGATCCGGTGGTCTCTCCTAGTGTGTGTGTGTGTGTGTGTGTGTGTGTGTGTAAGAGATTCTAATCTGCATTCAGGTGGCTGTTGGCATTGAGGGCAATATGAGTGGGGATGAGTGGGGGTCTTGGGTTCTGGCAGGTATTGAGGTCCTTGTGGGGTAGCCGGGTTTAGGTGTCCATCGTGGTGGGGGGGTTCTGGGTAGGGGTCTGTGGGGGAGTCTCAGTGAAACTCCAGTGATCCCAACATGAGTCTGGGGGGGGGGGGGTGCTCAGGTGGGTCCAGGCAGGACTGTGACCAGAAGCAGCCTAGGGAGTCCCCAGCCACGATGTGTGGGGATGTGTGATTCCAGTGGGGTCTGCTGGGGGTCCCTGCGGGAGTCTGGGTGGGGGCCTGCGGGGGTCCTCATAGGACTTTTGTGGTCTGGTAGGGGTCTGGGTGAGGGTCCCTGATTTGAGTGGGGGTCTGGATGGGGGAGTGTGAGGTCTGGGCATGTAGGGTTTTGCACCGTGGAGGAGGGTTGGGTGGGGGCAGGGTCCCGGGGTCTGGAAGGGGTCCCTGGGCAGGACTTCCAGGTTCCGGGAGAGGTCTCTGGTCTGGGCAGGGGCCCCGGGCTGGGGTAGGGTGGGTGGTGCTGTCTGGGTGGGGTCTCGAATCCTACCTCTGGGCAGGGTCCCTAGGTGGGTGACCCAGGTCCAGGAGGGATCTGGAAGGAAGTCCCGGGCAGGGGTCCTAGTCCCGGATCTGGGGTTCAGGCGGGGGCCCTGTGCAAGGCTCCACCGGGGGTTCCTGGGCCAGGGTACGGTGTGTGGGGACCCACGGACCGGGAGAGGGGAGAGGTCCATGGGTGCGGTCCCCTCCTGGGGTTCTGGCATCTGGGTGGAGTTCAGGTCAGGGGTCTTGGGCCTGCGAGGCAGTCACTGGGTAGGGGTTGGGGGTCCGGATGGGGATCTCTGGTCTAGCATCCGGGCTGGGTCCCTACCCAGTGACAGACACAGGGCCCCTGGGCAGAGTCCGGCAAGGCCAGGAAGGGGTCCCCGGCTGGGGTCCGGGATCTGGTCGGGGTCGCAGGATCAAGGGAGGGGTCGGGGTAGCGGTGGAGTTTCCGGGGAAGGGGTGCAGGGTCCAGGCAGGGTCAGGCAGGGTGTTTGGGGAGGGGGTCGAGAGGCGGAGTCGGGGAGGCACCAGGCGGGGATCCAGGGTGTGGGCCGGTGAGGGAGGAGTCTCGGAAGGGGGGCTAGAGTCCGGGCAGGGGTCCAGGGTCCGGATCTGGTTCCGGGCAGGGGTCCATGGTCAGGCAGGGCTCTCGGGCCGGGGTCCAGGGTTGGGTTCGGGTCAGGGAGGGGTTCCCAGGCGGGGTTCCGGGGTGTGGGCAGGTCCCCAGGCGGGGTTCCGGGGTCATGGCAGGGTCCCCGGGGCGGGGTGGGGGTGGGGGGTGTTGGGACGGGGGTCCAGGGTCGGGCAGGGTCCGCGGGTGGGGGTCCGGGGTCAGGGCGGTTACCCGGGGTCTGGGCCTCTGGCGGGGGCCCCGGGCGGGGTTTGGGGCCCGTGGGTCGCATCGGGGTGAGGGCGGGGGCCCCGGGCGGGGGATGGGGGGCAGGGGCCCGGGGCGGGGGTCCGGAATCGGGGGTTGGGTCGGGGTCAGGGAGGGGGCCCGGGGTCGGGGCGGGGTCAGGGCGGGGACCGCAGGTGGGGGGCGGGGGTCAGGTCCGGGTCACGGCGGGGGTGCCTGGCGGGGGTTGGGGCGGGGTCCCTGGCGGGGTTCGGGGTTCGCGTCGGGGTCAGGGCGGGGGTCGGGGTCAGGGCGGGGTCCCGGGCGGGGTTCGGGTCGGGGTCACGGCGGGGGCCCGGGGTCGGCTGCGGGCCCCGGGAGGGGGTCGGGGGGGTTGGGGCGGGGTCCCTGGCGGGGTTCGGGGGTCGCGTCGGGGTCAGGGAGGGGGGTCGGGGCGGGGGCCCCGGGCGGGGGAGGTCGTGGGGGGAGGGGAGGTCGGGGCGGGGTCCCGGCTCCCGGGCCGGGGCGGGCGCGGAGGGCGGGCCGCGCGGGCGCGTTTCCGCCGGCCGGTGTCGCGCCGGGTCCCGGGGGCGGGCGGCGGCGGCGGGCGGCGCGGAAGCGGCGGCCGGGCAGCCATGTCGCCTTTGTCTGCGGCGCGGGCGGCCCTGCGGGTCTACGCGGCGGGCGCGGCGGTGGTGTTGGCGCAGCTGCTGCGGCGCTGCTTCGGGGGCTTCGCGGAGCCAGGTCAGCGGGGCTGGGGGGGAGGGGGCGGCGCGCTCGTCGCTCGGCGGGGCCGGGGGGGGGGGGGTTGGCGGGGGGGGGGGAGGTGCGGGCGGGCCGGCTGCAGGGGGGAGGCGCGCGGCGCGGCGGGCCGGGGCGGGGCGGGGGGCGAGAGGGCCCCGGGGCTCCTAGCTGCCGCCGGGCCGGGGCCGGGGTCTCCCGGAAGCCCCCCCCCCTCCCCCGCTCCCCGGCCCTGGGGCTGCCGTGCGCGCCGCTGGGGGTCCCCGCGGGGACGGGGCGCGCGGGGCCGCCCCGGAGGTGCCCCCTTCCCCTCCCCCAGCCCCGGGCGCGGCGGCGGCCTCTTCCCGGAAGGCCTGGCCGGGGCCCGCTCGGTGCCCGCGCCCGGAACAGCGCCCGGCTGCGCCCGGAGCTCCGGGTCTGGACCCGCCGGCGCGCCGGGCAGCGGTGGGGACCGGCCGCGTGGCCGCGGACCCCGCCGCCGGGAGGCCCCGGTGCGCGCGCGGCCTCACGGGGACCCGGGGCCCCCCCTCCGGCGGGTGCGCACGGGCCGCGGGTTATTTTTAGGCCACAGAGGAGTCCTTTCCCAAACACGGCGCTCGCCGGGAGCTGGGCTAGTGCGCTACCTTGCAGTCCGTACCCCCGGCTCTGCTGCCGCCTGCGGAGGGGGTCCCAGGGAGCTGTGCCAGTCCCTGGAGGACCCCGCAGGACCCCCCTCACCCCCCGCCCCACACCCCGAGACGCGCCACACGGAGAGCAGAGCGTGTGTTGTCGCCAAAATACAGCTGAGCCTTGAACGACTCCGGCCTCAAGCGTGCAGTTTCACCCACATGCGAGTTTTCTGGGTTTTTGCGTTTGTGTTTGTTTTTGTTTTGCACAATGACACCACACCACTCCGAGTGCGTTTTCTCTCCCTTCCCATTTTCTTAATCACCTTTCCTTTTCTGTAACTTCCTTCATTGGAAGAACACAGCGTCTTCTACTTGATACACAAAGTAGGGGCCAGCGCGCCGTGCCTGGGACCCGTGAGGCTCCGGGTCCACACTCACCAACTGTGTGCGAAGCCGCAAGTTCCGAGCCGGCTTTCCAGGCTGGGGGCACTTGGCCCCCGCTCACCCCCACGTTGTTCAAGATCCAACTGTACTTTTCAGTTCCCCCCTCTAGCCGCTAACGGAGGGGAGGGAGGGGAGTGGAGGGGGGGGGGGGGGGGGGCTCTGGGTCAGCCCTGAGAGCCTCAGCTGTGAGTAGGAAGAAGAGATTGTTTTTGGGGAGCCCCACCCTCCCCAACCTACACTCAGGGAAGTGAATCTTTGATTTTTACCTGAGTCGTCTGATACACTGATGTTTGGTATTTTCTAACACATTTATAGGCAGTAGAAGCCAAGGCAGCGGAGGTGGGGGGTGACGAGCCAGCCAGTACTGGGAAGTCAACTGGTGTCTTTTGAATCAGCTTGGGCACAGTGACGAGCTACGGGCAAGCCGCCCCAAGTTGTAGGATGTGGTGGCTTCTGTGTTTCCATGTGATTTCGCTTTTAGACGGGCCCCTATCTAAGGCTCTGTCGCCTGTGTAGGAGCCCGTCCACGGGGTTCCCAGAAAAGAGGTTCAATCTGGCAACGGGATTTGAACTTGCGTGTTTCAAGAACTTGTTTCTGTGTGTTGGAGCTGACGGCTTGGTCTGGTCTTTCCACTTGTTGATCAAAAAAAAAAACAAACAAACAAACCAAAAAAAAAAAAAAAAAAAAAAAAAAAAAAACGGTGAAAATACAAGCCAGTCCTGAAGTCACATGTCTGCCAGAGGAGTCCTTATCTGTGCCCCAGAACTGGATCGTTACATATAAAGATGAACTTTTTCCTGATGGCCCCACGCGAACCCCCCCGCCTGTCTGTGCGTTAGAGACAATTTTAGATACTGTGGGAAGAGGGGGTCTCCTCTGAGGTCTGCTGGTTGCCGGTTGCCCACGCCTTGCTGTGCCTTTTAAACCTTTTGTGATCTTCTCCTCCCCAGACCGCACCTTTGAAGGAGAGCCAGTGAACTTTGTCCTGGGGGCCTCGAACTAAACAGTAAAAAGCTGAGTGTTTTTGTGTGAACTCAGACCAGGAGGTGGCTCTTGTACCTTTTGTTTATTTGTTTTATTTTTTAATGCTTATTTATTTATTTGTTATTTTTGGGGACAGACAGAAAGAGCATGAGCAGGGGAACGTCAGAGAGAGAGAGAGAGAGAGAGAGAGAGAGAGAATTATAGAATCGGAAGCAGGCTCCAGGCTCCGAGCTGTCAGCACAGAGCCCACCGCGGGGCTCGAGCCCACGCACCGTGAGATCATGCCCTGAGCCGAAGTCGGACGCTTAAGCAATGGAGCCAGCCAGGCGCTTGTCTCTTGCACGTTTTATAAAAGGGGTTTCACGTGGCAGGCATGATGTCTGATGTCATTCAGACTGTATGCGGGTAAGAAATAAAAAGAGCTAAGAGGTGAGCGGTCCTGCCTGCTAACATTTCTCAATTTCTTAAAATTGATCCACAAACAAGATCGTTACAGACTCAGGAATGAATGTTGGTCATGTCTTTTTAGAGACGGCGTACCAACAAACCGAGTTCCCATGAGATAGTCTCATTTCCAGATTTTTTGTGTGGTCAACCCCGGCCAGACGGCCCATCACACGCTGAGGTGTATCTATCCGTCATATCTTAAAAATACACGATTATTATTATTATTATTATTTTACCGCATTTACTATCCCAATGTCATCGCAACGCCCAAGCACTGGCCTCAAACCTTCCGGAAATTGCCGTGTTGTCTGGGGACACCTCCTCACATTGGCACTATCAACGGAGGGTTTGTCTGTTGCAAATTAACACGTCTCGATGCATCAGTGAGTTTTGAAAAGGAGAGAAAATCGACTTGATGTGTTTCAGGGCGCCGTTCTGATATTGCAGAAAATTCTTAAAAATTCTGTGTGGGGGGCGTCTGTGTGGTTCAGTCGGTTGAGCGTCTGATTTCAGCTCAGGGCATGATCTCACGGTCTGTGGGTTTGAGCCCTGCGTTGGGCCGGATTCTGTGTCTCCCTCTCTCTCTGTCCCTCCACCACCCATGCTCTGTCTTTCTGTCTCTCTCTCAAAAGTAAATAAACGTTAAAAAATGCATACATAAAATAACAGAAGCCAATGATGTGTTATTAGCAGTGACACAGTTTTTTCAGTTGAAAAAAAATAAGGACATTTCTCCAGGAGGCAAAGGAGGCTAGCGACTGTCGCGGCCCTGTGTTCGGTGTTGGCCATTCGCTGGTCTCTTGAGTGCCGGGACTTCTGGAAGGTGGCAGGCTCTGTGTCCACTGCCCTCCCCCACCCCTCGGGATGTGCTGTTTGGGAAGGATACTGACCGCTCTCTGAAAAAGGCAAGAGCTTGCGGTCCCCCGGGGGTGGGGGGGGGGGTTCTTGGGGACGGTCCCCCAGAGGTCCTTGGAGCACCCGCCAGTATGAGCTGTGAAAGGCGGCCTTGAAGAAACCTTTACAGGTGGCCGTGTCCGCATGGATCTCATAGACCGCGGAAGGCAGCCCTGCCCGGTGGCCTTCCAGGGGCTCACAGGAAGCTGTCACCTGCTGTCCTGGGCCGCGGGCGGCGGGGAGGGGGAGGGAGGCTGAGTTTCTGACCTAGCTGTGTGCACCAAGGGGAAGAAACCAACTAGAAGACCCGCCCGCCCTCAGGCCCTGCTTGGGATGCCGCCGGGATTGTGTGCAACCCTCGGTCGGGGTCTCCTGACCTCATTCCGCTAAATTAAAGACACGTGTTCTAACAAAGATGATGCGGCAGGGAGACTGGACACCTGGGACACCCACATGGTGTTCCTCGGGTCCGACGTTCCCCTTCCGGAACCAGGGTGCAGCACTGTTCGTGGATCCTTGACTGTCCACCTGACCTGGAGACTCCGCGCCCCGTATCTTGGCTCCTTACCTGGAGCGGGTCACAGCTGTGGTGCCCTCTATGCCGCCCGGGGACCATGATGCCCCGTCCGGGGTATTGTGACATCTTCCTGAAAAGCCTCAGGCAGGCCAGCGTGGAGGGGCGTGCCTGCCTGTGAGGACGCGGGGGCCTTCGCGGCATGGTGTTGACACTCAGTATCTTTTAAAGTTTCACCTTTGTCCTAGGACTGTCCTGGGTCCTTTCCCAGCTCTGGAGATCAGATTCTGAGATCCAGGTGGGGCGGGACCACTGAGAACCAGGGAGGGCAGGGCCGCTGGGATCCAGGCAGGGCCACTGAGATCCAGGCAGGACAGGGACCCTGAGATCCAGGCAGGGCAGGGCCGCTGAGATCCAGGCAGGGCCGCTGAGATCCAGGAGGGGCAGGACCACTGAGATCCAGGCCCGTCTGAGCCCACTCCCTCCAGAGGCTCCAGGGGAGGGTCCTTCCTGCCTTTTCCACTTCTGGGGGCTCCTGGCGTCCCTGGACTTGAGGCTGTGTCCCTCCCATGACCTCTTCTTGACATCCTTCACCTAATCACAGCCGGTCCTATTTCAAATGTGGTTCCGTTTCCAGGTTCTGGGAGTACCTGCATTTCGGTGGGAGGTCTGGTCGTCGGTTTCCTGTGCACCCTGAGATTTTGTTCTGACCACGTCTCCAATACTCAGAAAATGCCTGATTGGTGTAGTTTGCCTTGTGACGCCCTGAGCACTTTATGGTGGGTTAAAACGTTGCAGACCTAATAGAGACCTTTCGACAGAACCCAGCTGCCCTTTTGGGCATCTGCGCCCTGACTGGCGGCTCCAAGAGGCCAGACTCTGGGGCTGCAGGGACGGCGGGCGCCCTGGGGCCTGTCTGCTAGGCCATGAAAACCTCCCCCCCGAGAGCCTGGCGTTGCTGGACCCGTGCACAGCAAATGCATATTTCTGCGCACAGGGGCGCATTTTGAGAAGCTCCCGGAATCACGATGTCCGTTCCTGCCCCCACGACGTTCCCGATCACGGACGTGCCCAAGCTCAAAAGGGAGTGTGCCATGTTCCCAAAGGCGTCGCTTTAAACTGTCAAATTTGGAGGACAAAAAAAACAAAAAAAAAATTGCTATGCCTGTTAGGCAACGTAAAGGCTCTCCTGTCGAAAGTGAAATCCTGTGTTTGCTTCCTGGACGCCGTGCGCCTCTCGTCCTCGCTCCCAAAACGAGGCTTGAGCAGGCGGTGGTGGTGGGTCCTCCGGGGTCCTTGGGGACGTGGGCTTCCGCACGCAGCGAGCAGTGTCCCCGAGAGCGGCCCCTCCCGGCAGGTGCCCGGTTGGCGGACGCGGTAGCACAGGAAACCATAAACAGCCAACATGAGGAAGGAGCTATGAGGACAGAGAAACCCACAGACGTGCATGTTCTCAGACGCGCGGAGGCGTCCCCGCACGTGGGACTGAGCTGCGGGAAGACAGCACTCAGCCCAGCCGCGCGAGCGAGCCCCCTCCGCTTTGCCAAAGCCACGCACGCCCCGGTCGGGTCCCCGTGCCCCGCGGCCTGCAGACCGCGTGCTCGCTCCCTCTTCGCCCGTGCCTGGGTCCCTTCTCACGCTGTGTTTGTCTTCCCGGCTCCCAGCAGGTGCGCAGGAATGAGTGGAGGCCCCCCAGGCGGGCCGCGGCACAGAAGCCATGGAGGCGAAGGGCCTGGACCCGTCCCAGACGGACCTCAAGTTAGTGGCCCACCCGCGCGCCAAAAGCAAAGTGTGGAAGTACTTTGGCTTTGACACGAACGCCGAGGGATGCATCCTGCAGTGGAAAAAGATATACTGTCGCATCTGCATGGCTCAGATTGCCTACTCCGGGAACACCTCCAACCTGTCCTACCACCTGGAGAAGAACCACCCCGACGAGTTCTGCGAGTTCGTCAAGAGCAACACGGAGCAGATGCGCGAGGCCTTCGCCACCGCCTTCTCCAAGCTGAAGCCCGAGGCCTCCCAGCTGGCCCCGCAGGACACGCTGGCCGCCAAGGCCGGCCACGGCCACGAGAGCAAGCGGCAGCAGGAGCTCACGGCCGCCGTGCTCGGCCTCATCTGCGAGGGCCTGTACCCCGCCTCCATCGTGGACGAGCCCACCTTCAAGGTGCTGCTGAAGACGGCCGACCCCAGGTACGAGCTGCCCAGCAGGAAGTTCGTGTGCAGCAAGGCCATCCCCGAGAAGTACGGCGCCGTGCGCGAGGCCGTCCTCAAGGAGCTGGGCGACACCTCCTGGTGCGGCATCTCCACCGACATGTGGAGGAGTGAGAACCAGAACCGGGCGTACGTGACGCTGGCCGCCCACTTCCTGGGCGGCGGGGCCCCCGGCTGCCTGTCCGTGGGCTCCCGCTGCCTGAAGACGTTCGAGGTCCCCGAGGACAACGCGGCCGAGTGCATCACCCGGGTCCTGTACGAGGCCTTCATCGAGTGGGGCATCGCCAGCAAGGTGTTCGGGGCCACCACGGACGGCGGCAAGGACATCGCCAAGGCGTGCTCCCTGCTGGACATCTCGGTGCAGATGCCCTGCCTGGGCCACACGTTCAACGCGGGCATCCAGCGTGCCCTGCAGCTCCCCAAGCTGGCCGGGCTGCTCGGCCGCTGCTGCAAGCTGGTGGAGTACTTCCAGCAGTCCGCGGTGGCCATGTACATGCTCTACGAGAAGCAGAAGCAGCAGAACGTGGCTCCCTGCATGCTGGTCAGCAACCGCGTGTCCTGGTGGGGCAGCACGCTGGCCATGCTCCAGCGCCTGAGGGAGCAGCAGTTCGTCATCGCCGGCGTGCTGGTGGAGGACAGCAACAACCACCACCTGATGCTGGAGGCGGCCGAGTGGGCCACCATCGAGGGCCTGGTGGACCTGCTGCAGCCCTTCAAGCAGGTGGCCGAGATGCTGTCCGCCTCCAAGTACCCCACCATCAGCATGGTGAAGCCCCTGCTGCACATGCTGCTGAACACCACCCTCAACATCAAGGAGACCGACTGCAAGGAGGTCAGCATGGCCAAGGAGGTGATCGCCAAGGAGCTGTCCAAGACCTACCAGGAGACGCCGGAGATCGACATGTTCCTCAACGTGGCCACCTTCCTGGACCCCCGCTACAAGCGTCTGCCCTTCCTGTCCGCCTTCGAGAGGCAGCAGGTGGAGAACAGGGTGGTGGAGGAGGCCAAGGGGCTTCTGGACAAGGTCAAGGAGGGCGGCTACCGGCCGGCGGAGGACAAGATGTTCGCGCTGCCCGAGGAGCCCCCGGTCAAGAAGCTGGTGCTGGCGTCCACGCCGCCGCCCACCAGCGTCATCAACAGCATGCTGGCCGAGATCTTCTGCCAGACGGGGGGCGCGGAGGACCAGGAAGAGTGGCACGCGCAGGTGGTCGAGGAGCTGAGCAACTTCAAGTCGCAGAAGGTGCTGGGTCTCAACGAGGACCCGCTCAAGTGGTGGTCCGACCGCCTGGCCCTCTTCCCCGTGCTGCCCAAGGTGCTGCAGAAATATTGGTGCGTGGCGGCTACCCGCGTCTTCCCGGAGCGGCTCTTCGGCTCGTCCGCCAACGTGGTCAGCGCCAAGAGGAACCGCCTGGCCCCCGCGCACGTGGACGAGCAGGTCTTCCTGTACGAGAACGCGCGCAGCGGCGCGGAGGCCGAGCCCGAGGACGAGGACGAGGGCGAGTGGGGCCTGAACCATGAGCACATGTTCCCCCTGGGCGACGCCGTGCACGCCGGCTTCTTTGGCATCAGGGACAGCGGCTTCGTGTAGATGCCGCGGTGGGGGCGGGGGGGGGGGGGGGGGCGGGGCATCACCACGAAGCTGACCCTTGATGCGTGGTCCGCTGTAAATACCCACCGTGCGCACCTGCGCGCATGCGCGTGCGCGGCCGGTGCCGTCACCGACGCAGGCGCAGGACGCAAACGCGCGGCTGTGTGCATCCAGGAGCAGCCGCTCCGCGCGTTTCCTGGGAGAGCCTCCATGCGCCCCAGCGGAAGGGCACAAATCAACTAGGAAACTTCTGGAAGCCCCTTTCCCCACCCGCTGGCTGGATGCTGATTGCAACTGTAAAGCCCCAGAGATCCCCAGCCAGGAGGGGAAGGGGGAGAGGCTCCTTTCTCTTGCCACCCCCAAGGACGGAGTACTCCCGACCCAGAGAGTTTGGGATAATCCCCAGGCATGGGGAAAAAGAAAAAAAGAAAGAAAAAAATCAAAGCTCCCATGTCCTTCCGTCGCCAGACGCCGTCATACAAGGACTTTACGCATCTGGGGCACTGATGCACTCACGTTTACTCTCGAATTGACCTTGGCACCTTGCGTGCGGGCTGGAAGGATGCGCGCGCTCTTTCAGCCCAAGCGCCTCCTGTTTGCAAGACAGACCGGCTCTAGGTTTCGTGCGATGCGTTCCAAAGGCGCGTGGGCGGCAGTCGCGTCCCCAACAGCAGGGAGAGAGGTGTTTTGTGCCTTTCCCACGGGCGTCTCTGCCCACTCGTGCCCCCATGCGCTTTGTGGGCGTGGTTCTTTCTAAGGCCTGCACCGCCGGCAGCTTCAGCCCTGCCCGTGGCTGTTTGTGTGTGTGTGTCTGTGCGATGCTTCCAAGGGCTGGTTTCTCCACCGTGTTTCTCAGGATGCGAATAAGGCCCCCGCACCCTTCCAAGCCCTGCTTGTACAGAATACCAGGGGCTTGCATGTACCCAGAGTGATTTAATGGGAATCCGGGGCAAGGGACCCTTCCGTTCTGTCTTTTAAACTCGGCACCGTGAGGGCCCCCCCCCACCCCATTTAAAAACAAAACAAAACAAAACAAAACGCAAAAAAACTACCACTGGGTACTTAAGGGTCGCTGTGGCTCAACAGGCAAGCTGCTGGCGACATTGTGCAGGGCCCCGGCTTCTGAGAGCCTCACGGTCGATCACCAACCGGGATTGGTCCGTGTCCTCTGGGAGGTGACTCCCCCCCCCCCCCCCCCCGTGTCTACAGGCCCAGGCTTGTATCTTGACGCCAACAACTGACTATGAGCCTTCCCCACGGGATTTCTTTCTTTCCTTTCTTTCCTTTTTCTTATTTAACGCTTTGGAATTTGACTCTTGTTGAATAAACCGGAGAAACAAATGAGCTGCTAATGAATTTGTCTGATGTGTGTTCATCACGAAAGAAGCAGTCGAACCACAAGGGAGGCGTTGGTTGGTTTGTTTAAGGGATTTTCTGGCCCTCGAAGAATGAGTTCACTGTGCTTTGTTCTGAGGTCCTTGGAGATGAGAAAAGGTGTGGTCCCCTCCGGATATTTGTGCATCCCACTTATGTGTGTGAATAAAGCTGCCACCTGGTGACATGATGCCAGGAGGAGCAGGCATTTGCCTTTTCCTTCACTGGGTTGGCTTAGGAGGCAAATGGTTTTGTTTATTTATTTTTGAGAGAGAGAGAGAGACAGACAGAGCATGAGCAGACGAGGGGCAGACAGAGAGGGAGACACAGAGTCCAAAGCAGGCTCCAGGCTCTGAGCTGTCAGCACAGAGCCTGTCCTGGGGCTTGAATTTGTGAACTGTGAGATTATGACCTGAGCCGAAGTTGGTTGCTTTACCAACTGAGCCACCCAAGGGACAGACAACAACAAAAAAATTTTTTTTGCACACACACGTATTGAGTTGAGGCCTCTTTTTAGTCTTGTGAACCTGCCCACTGCATCGTGTTCCCTGGGATGCACATCTGTCTCTGTGTGTCCCCGGTGGGCACTGTGGGGGTCCGTGAGCACTGCTTATGTGCACACAGCCCCCAGCCTATCTGCACTCTCTTGTCTGGGTCTACACAGCACATCTGGGTTTATGCTTGCATCTTCTAAAGCCCTAAGTCTGACCTGGGTTTGTTGTTGTTTTTTTTTTTTTTTTTATCTTTGGTTCTTTTTTTTTCTTTTTTTTCTTTTTCTTTTCTTTTCTTTTCTTTTCTTTTCTTTTCTTTTCTTTTCTTTTCTTTTCTTTCCTTTTCTTTTCTTTTCTTTTCCTTTCCTTTCCTTTCCCTTTTCTTTTCTCTTCACTTTTCTCTTTTCTTTTCTCTTTTTCCTTGTTCGTCTTCTGCAGGAGGGCGTCATTTTAACTCTGTTTTATAACAGCCCCAAGAAGGCTGAGAAAAGGAGCCAGAGTGAACCCTGTGCACCTGTGACCCTGTGTGTGCACAGATGGTGTGCGCAAGTCTCCCATCCATTGTGCGTCTCTTGTGTGAAACAGTCTGGCCCTTCTGACTGGGTTTGTACTGCTTGCAAATGTAACAGCCATGTATGAACACAGACACCATTCTTACTGCTGGGCAGGGACAGGGGTCTAACAAGGAATGGGCTGCCCACCCTTTGCCCGAGGGCTGCAGTGGGCTCGTCCTCGATGCTGGGCTCCCGGAGCTCACCACCTGTGCGTCCTCTGCTGGGGTCAAGGCACAGGGAAGCTTTTCTTCCCTGTGTGGTGGCGATGTGCAAGACTGCTTATCTGTGGTCAGGTCCAACTGTGTCCATCCATCCATCCATGCAGGCATGTATCCAGCCAGCCAGCCAGCCATGTATCCATCTATCCATCCATCCATCCATCCATCCACTCACCCATTCATATATCCATCCATCTATCCATCCATCCATCCATCCATCCATCCATCCATCCATCCATCCACTCACCCATTCATATATCCATCCATCTATCCATCCATCCATCCATCCATCCATCCATCCATCCATCCACTCACCCATTCATATATCCATCCATCCATCCATCCATCCATCCATCCATCCATCCATCCATCCACTCACCCATTCATATATCCATCCATCTATCCATCCATCCATCCATCCATCCATCCATCCATCCATCCATCCACTCACCCATTCATATATCCATCCATCTATCCATCCATCCATCCATCCATCCATCCATCCATCCATCCACTCACCCATTCATATATCCATCCATCTATCCATCCATCCATCCATCCATCCATCCATCCATCCATCCATCCACTCACCCATTCATATATCCATCCATCCATCCATCCATCCATCCATCCATCCATCCACTCACCCATTCATATATCCATCCATCTATCCATCCATCCATCCATCCATCCATCCATCCATCCATCCATCCATCCACTCACCCATTCATGTATCCATCCATCCATCCATCCATCCATCCATCCATCCATCCATCCATTCATCTGGGTCTGCAGTGTTTCTGTGTCTTCCTGGCCAGGTCGTTCTTGGGTTCCCTCATGCTGTTGCACACCTGATCCTCAAGGCAGCCCCTCCCAGTGTCTGTGAAGTGAGGCCCTGCAATGTGGCCGAGCTGTTCTTGTGACATTTCAGAGCTCAGGGCTGCAGCTTGTGGCCTCACTCAGCTTCGCCAGGGTGGCCCCCTTGGCCACGTTTTTCTGACCATTGGCGGCTTCCTTTCTCTGTCCGTGCAGGTGGAAGGTCACGTTTCCTTGGGCGGCTGCAACAGTCCTGGTGAAGCCTCCTGTCCTCTGCTGGGTCCCAAGGGATGCACACTGGCCCCATGCTCTTAGCACACAGGCACCTCGGCCGTTTGAGACAATCCTGTGCGCAGAACCCGGTTCCCAAGACATGGCCTGCAGCCACCGTGTAGACATTCCCTGCTTGCCAGACACATAGACCCAGGGTCCCTCCTGGACCAGTGACTCCCAGCCTTCCTCGTCCCTGGGTTCTTTGGGTGCTGGTGCATGTCAGGGCCCTGTAGGCTGTTTCTGCAAGGCTGGCGGTCTCCGTGCGGCCCCTCTGTTCATGCTGTCCACATTCCTTTCTCTGGGCACATTCTCAGACTCTCCGCTCAGCTCTCAGACCTCTGGCCACAGACAAGGTCCGTCCCACCTCCTGCATCCAGTGGCTTCTCCATTGTCCCAGACATGCTGCATTCTCCCGGTGACAGGAGACAAGGCGTGCGTTTCGCAGGGGACCGACAGCAGATGGGGGGGCACATTCCTCAGGAGCAGCTTCCTTGGGGATGTGGGCCGTTGCAATCTCGGTTAGGATGATGGAGCCCTGTGGCCTCTGCACCTGTCTCTGAAGTGCATTTCATCTCAGCGGTTTGGGGTGGGGGGACGTTTTTCCTAAGAAGCTCATGGCTGGGTTTTCCCAGAAAGGACCTGGTGACTGTACAGCAGGCAGGAAGGACGATGTCTCATGCACAATGTTGGGGACATCGGCGCTGCTCTTTATGGGCAGATGGCAACGTCACCGTAATTACATCCATGTTAATTTGTTATGTACTAGTAAGCTTTGTGATTCTGTGTCTGCATGGGATGGATTCTGTGTTTATATATATCCTATTTATATCTGTTTATGTCTATAGTCTATTGTATATTCTCCCTGCCTATCAATTCCCTATCTATTATGTATGTATTATTTGTCTCTCAGTGTATCCATCCATCCGTCACCCACCCATCCATCCTTCCATTCATCCCTCCCCTGCATCCATTCATCCATCCATCTGTCTATCCATCCATCCATCTATCCGTCCATCCATCCATCCATCCATCCATCCAACCACCCACCCATTCAACCATCCATTCATCCGTCCATCCATGATGCATCCTCCATCCTCTATATTCATCCCTCCATCCATCCATCCCTCCCTTCCATTCATCCACCCATCCATTCATCCATCAACTGTCCATTTGTCTATCCATCCATCCATCCATCCATCTATCCATCCATCCATCCATCCATCCCCTATATTCATCCCTCCATCCATGCATCCCTCCCCTCCATGTATCCACCTATCCATCCATCCAGCCAGCCAGCCAGCCAGCCAGCCATCACCCACCCATCCATCCTTCCATTCATCCCTCCCCTGCATCCATTTATCCATCCATGCGTCCATCCATCCATCCATCCATCCGTGCATCCATCCAGCCGTATATTCATCCCTCCATCCATCCATCCCTTCCTTCCCTCCCTCCATCCATCCCTCCATCCATCATTCCCCTATATTCATCCCTGCATCCATCCATCCATCCATCCTTCCATCCATCCATCCATCCATCCATCCATCCAGTCAGCCAGCCAGCCAGCCCTATATTCATCCCTCCATCCATCCATCCCTTCCTTTCCTCCCTCCATCCATCCCTCCATCCATCATTCCCCTATATTCATCCCTCCATGCGTCCATCCATCCATCCATCCATCCGTGCATCCATCCAGCCATATAGTCATCCCTCCATCCATCCATCCCTTCCTTCCCTCCCTCCATCCATCCCTCCATCCATCATTCCCCTATATTCATCCCTGCATCCATCCATCCATCCATCCTTCCATCCATCCATCCATCCAGTCAGCCAGCCAGCCAGCCCTATATTCATCCCTCCATCCATCCATCCCTTCCTTCCCTCCCTCCATCCATCCCTCCATCCATCATTCCCCTATATTCATCCCTCCATCCATCCACCCACCCATCCATCCTTCCATTCATCCCTCCCCTGCATCCATTTATCCATCTGTGCATCCATCCATCTATCTGTCCTTTCGTCCATCCATCCATCCTTCCCCTATATTCATCCCTCAGTCCACTCATGCCTCTCCTGCATCCATTCATCCATCCATCCATGTATCTCCTATGTCCTATATAGAGATGTCCTGTTGGTTTTGTTGTTCTGGAGAACTCTGACCACCACACAGCCACGCATCTGAATCTGGATCTATTTATTTTTTATGAGGGATTGACACATGCGCTTAGGAGACCATGAAGTGTCATGATCTGCCTGCCATGTGATTCATTCTGAGTCTGAAGGTCCGAGAACCAGGGACACCGATGTCCAAGGGCAGGAGGAGATGGATGAGTCACCTCCAGCAGAGACAGCACATTATCCCTCCCTCCACGTGTTTGGTGCTACTCCTGCCGTTCACTGATTAGACCAGGCCCACCCAGAGTGCAGAAAACCCTCGGCTTGACCCAATCCTCCGAATCAAATGTTGATCCCTTCCAGAAACACCCTCACAGACACTCCCAGGAGGAATGAATGCTTCCCCAGCTCTCTGAGCTTCCCTCAACACAGTCAAGTTGGCATGTATGATTCACCATCACACGGGCTGGTTGACGAGAGCACTTGAGTGAATGCAGCTGGGCCAGACGCCCCGACTGTCATGCCCAGTCGACTATCCCCTTCAACCACACTGCTCAGGGTTTGCTCCCAGCCCACGGGAGGGGAGGAGCTTATATTCACTTGCAAAGCAAGTGCTACTTAGAAATACCCTGCACATGCCCAGGATATGCCCTCTGTGTCTTGCAGAGGGAGCATATTTTCTTCTACTTATTCTTCCTCCCGGGACAGATATTTCCTTGGCGGTTGGCTCTTCCTGAACACCACATCTAGCAGAGCCTTGTGTTTCTTTTCCTTTCTTTTCTTTTCTTTTTTCTTTTTTTTTTTTTAAATGAACAGATTTTATTTTATTTTTTAGAGGAGTTTTAGGTGCACACACAGCAAAGTTGAGGGGAAAATACAGAAATGTCCCTGGTTTCCCTGCATAGTTGAATTTACATGAGACTTTACGCCTGGCATTGTACAGACTGTGGATTTGCACACACGTACGGTGATGCGTGTCCATCATCAGAGTGATGTACAGACCCACGGCACGGCCCTAAACATTGTCTGTGCTTGCCCTCCTCATCCCTCCCTCCCCAGCCCCTGCCGGCAGCCCATCTTTCTTCTGTCCCCATGGCTTTGCCTTTTCCAAAATGTCCTATAGCTGGAATCACACAGGATGAAGCCTTTTCAGACTTTTTGGTTTTTTTCCACTTAGTAATGTGCATTGAAGGTAATTTCGTGTCTTGTCACGGCTGGAGAGCTCATTTCTATTTCACACTGAATAATATTCCCTTGCCTGCGTGGGCCCCGGTGTATGCATCCATCCACCTGCCCAAGGACAGTTTGGTCCCTTGTGAAATAAATCAGGACAGATGGGTTAGGACCACACAAGGATGCAGCTTCCTCCGGTCACAAGACGAGACGTCCTCCGGCACTTGGGTCATCTGGGTGCCTTATCCACGGCCCCTTGGCCCCGCTGGCCGTCCGCTGCCCAAGTCCCTGCCGTGTCTGTTGCTGACTTCTTGTTTCTTCCACCCATACGTTCACCCTGCTTTTCCAGGGAACCAGCCATACGAAGGGAATGTGTGCAGAGCCCTGTGGGTCTTGGGATCGTACTGGCATATTTCTTGGGATTGCTGCTGTGATCTGTTGTTGTCCTCACTCGGGGCAGTGGCTTCTCACACGAAGGAGCTCACTCCCTTACCTGGGTCCAATCTTCCAGGCGGTGGCCGTGGGCGCCTGTTGTACAACACGGCGTATATTTTCTGATGGTCAATTTTATGCGTCCTCTTGGCTGCGCCGTGCAGTGCGGGCATGTGGTCAAACACCAGTTTGCACGTTGCTAGGAAGATATTTCTCGAGGAGGTGGACATTGCAATCAGGAGACGACCCTCTATACTGTGGGTGGGCCTCGTCTGATCAGTTGAAGGCCTCACAAGAAAGGACACTGAGCTCCCCAGAGGGAGAAGGAATTCTGTCTCCAGGCAGCCTTTGGATTCCGGCCGCAGCCTTAGCTTGTCCCTGGGTCTCAGCCTCCTGACCGGCCCTGCAGAATGGAGACAGACACCCTCAAATGCATACAATTGGCACGAACAAATTCCTTACGTCAAATCTCTCTCTGTCTCTTTCTCTCCTTGTCTCTGCCGGTGTCTGCTGGTCTGTTCTCGGGAGAACCCTGGCGAGTACATACTTCCTGCGTAAGAGACGCGGGGTCCCAGGAATATAAGGGCCAGACTAGTTACTTAGTGAACAGATTTATTTGGAGAGAGAGAGAGAGAGAGAAATATTTAGTTAGCTAATTAGTGAACGGATTTATTTGGAGAGAGAGAGAAATATTTAGTTAGCTAATTAGTGAACGGATTTATTTGGAGAGAGAGAGAGAGGGAGAGAGAGAGAGAGAGGGTGAGCAGAGGAAGAGCACAGACACACAGAATCCCAAGCAGACTCTGTGCTGTTACCACGAGGCTCGAACCCACTCACCGCGAGATCATAACCTGAGCCGAAATCAAGTGCCCAACCGACTGAGCCCCCCGCCAGGCGCCCCGATGTTCACGTTCTTTTGCAAGACGTCTTTGCGCACAAAAGCACGTTCCCTTCATTCCCGAGACCCTTTCGGTGCCACAGAATTAAACGGTTTCTGGACGCGGTCGCCGTGACCCCGCTTTTCCCTGCAGGACTTCTGCACACCCGGGTGTGCGCACAGCTATCCTGTGACCCCTTCCCCAGCCGCTGGCGCTCGCCGGCACGAGGCCGACCCCCCCACGTTCAGGTTCCAGACAAAGAAGAGGGCCCCTCGGGTCTCTACCCGTGAGGTGCACGGGACCTGCCTCTCGCGGTGCCTGCGAACGTGACGCCCTCGCCAAGCTCCCGGGCGTTGGAGGGATTGGTTACTTTTTAACCCGGAGCCGCTCGCAGGTGCACCGGGAAGCTGCTAAGACCCGCGGTGAGTGCTGCCCCCCGCAGGCGGCCTCACCCAAGCTCCCGGGACGGCTGCGTGGCCGCGACCCGGGTACAGCGCAGGCTGCGCCACGCTCGCTCTGCTACCCGCCGGACACGAGCTGCTGTGTGGGGATTCATCCTTCGTCTCTTTGCACCGGCTTTTCAGGGAAGGACACAAGGCACGTGGGGTCGACCCGAGCACCGTCGGGGAGGAAACGGGGCGGGAAGGGGGCCCGGCTCAGCCCCTCCAGCCAGGCTGCCGCGTCCCGGGACGGACGCGCGTCCCGCACGGACCTGTGCACGCGTGCGCACCGGTCACGAGGGTTTGAATTGGGCTCCAGCCCCTGGTACCTGCCAGGGGGTCGTCTTTGGAAGTGGGGTCTCTGCAGATGGGCAGGTAGGATGCGGTCACTAGGGCTGCGGTCCTTACGAGGAGAGGAGATCAGGACACAGACACGTAGGGAGGGACGACCACCTGGGGACCCGGGGGGAAGACGGCGTCTGTGCACCCAGAGGAGAGGCCTCGGGACAAACCAGCCTCGGCGGGGCCTGGACCTCAGCCTCCCAGCTTCACCCCTCCTGGACCTCAGACCCCCAGCCCCCACCCTGCCTGGACCTCATACCCCCAGCCTCAGCCCTGCCTGGATCTCAGCCTCCCAGCCTCACCCTGCCTGGACCTCAGACCCCCAGCCTCCACCCTGCCTGGACCTCAGACCTCCAGCTTCCACCCTGCCTGGATCTCAGACCCCCCAGCCTCAGCCCTGCCTGGATCTCAGCCTCCCAGCCTCACCCCTGCCTGGACCTCAGACCCCCCAGCCTCCACCCTGCCTGGACCTCAGACCCCCAACCTCAGCCCTGCCTGGATCTCAGCCTCCCAGCCTCACCCTTGCCTGGACCACAGACCCCCAGCCTTGGCCCTGCCTGGACCTCAGACCTCCAGCTTCCACCCTGCCTGGACCTCAGACCCCCAGCCTCAGCCCTGCCTGGAACTCAGACCCCCAACCTCACCCCTCCTGGACCTCAGACCCCCAAGCTCAGCCCCTCCTGCAGACCCCCAGCCTCAGCCCTGCCTGGACCTCAGACCCCCCAGCCTCACCCTTCCTGGACCTCAGACCCCCAGCCTCACCCCTCCTGGACCTCAGACCCCCAGCCTCACCCCTTCTGGACCTCAGACCCCCAGCCTCCACCCTGCCTGGACCTCAGTCCCCCCAGCCTCAGCCCTGCCTGGACCTCAAACCCCCAGCCTCAGCCCTGCCTGGATCTCAGCCTCCCAGCCTCACCCCTGCCTGGACCTCAGACCCCCAACCTCCACCCTGCTTGGACCTCAGACCTCCAGCTTCCACCCTGCCTGGACCTCAGACCCCCAGCCTCAGCCCTGCCTGGATCTCAGCCTCCCAGCCTCACCCCTGCCTGGACCACAGACCCCCGGCCTTGGCCCTGCCTGGACCACAGACCCCCAGCCTCCACCCTGCCTGGACCTCAGACCCCCAGCCTCACCCCTCCTGGACCTCAGACCCCCAGCCTCACCCCTTCTGGACCTCAGACCCTCCAGCCTCGCCCCTGCCTGGACCTCAAACTCCCAGCCTCAGCCCTGCCTGGATCTCAGCCTCCCAGCCTCACCCCTGCCTGGACTTCAGACCCCCAGCCTCCACCCTGCCTGGACCTCAGACCCCCAGCCTCATGTCTCCTGGACCTCAGACCCCCAGCCTCCATCCTGCCTGGATCTCAGACTCCCAGCCTCACCCCTCCTGGATCTCAGACTCTCAAATCCAGCCCTGCCTGGACCTCAGACCCCCATACTCAGCCCTGCCTGGATCTCAGACTCCTAGCCTCAGCCCTGCCTGGATCTCAGACTCCCAGCCTCTGGTCCTGCCTGGATCTCAGAGTCCCAGCCTCAGCCCTGCCTGGACCTCAGACCCCCAGACTCAGCCCCACCTGGACCTCAGACTCCCCGCTTCAGTCCCGCCTGGATCTCAGCCTCCCAGCCTCGGCCTTGCCTGGATCTCAGACTACCGGCCTCAGCCCTGCCTGGATCTCAGCCTCCCAGGGTTGGCCCCACCTAGATCTCAGACTCCCAGCCTCCAGGACTGGGAGACATCAGATGTGTGTTGTTGAAGCCCCCAGGTCAGTGGGACATCTTTGGGGAGACCTTCTGTTGCCCTAGACGTAGATAGACAGGCATCATCTTGTACAGAATGAAGGTGAGCTTGGGAACGTGGCAGGTGTGTCTGGTGAGGTCTCAGGCAGGAACTGGGAACAGGTTCTCGGACACTGTGGAGGCAAGGTGGTCTTTGCAATCGAGTGAGGGAGGCCTTGGCTGAGTTGTGTGCTAGTGTTGGGCGGAAGGTAGACCTCACCCGTGGGGGACTTGGACGTTTCGTGGAGTAGATTTCTGAGCAAAGTCTGCTCGGCGTGGGCTGGCTGCTCGCTGCTTACAGGAGAATGCGACACCTGAGGCACACTCCCGTAGGCGGTAGTGAAGCTCCGTGGGGCCAGAACTTGAAGCTTGGGGAGAGCTCTGACCTTGTCCACGTTGCCCAAGATGAGACCGTGTGCTCTGGACACAATAGCAAGGATGTGGCTGGACCGCTGTCTGCTAAAGAGATATGTGTGCGATGTGTGAATGCAGTCGGCCAGTCCGCAGAATATTGCGCGGGATATACTTATGCTGAAATTGGTCGTGTATCGAAATTCAATACATATATGTATTTATTCATTTAAAAAATTTTTTTTAATGTTTATTTATTTTTGAGACAGAGAGAGACAGAGCATGAATGGGGCAGGGTCAGAGAGAGAGAGGGAGACACAGAATCTGAAACAGGCTTCAGGCTCTGAGCTGTCAGCACAGAGCCTGACGCGGGGCTCGAACTCACGGACCGCGAGATCATGACCTGAGCTGAAGTCAGACGCTCAACCGACTGAGCCACCCAGGCACCCCTACATATATGTATTTAAACATCCATCCGTCTGTCCATCCATCCGTTATCTATGTACCTATGTGTCTACCTAACTACCTATCAATTCTATCTATCTATCTATCTATCTATCTATCTATCTATCTATCTATCATCTATTTATCCATGCACCAAATCAGTCTATCTATCTATCTATCTATCTATCTATCTATCTATCTATCTATCTATCTTTCTATCTATCATCTATCTATATATCCATCAAGTCTATCTATCTAATCTATCTATCTATCTATCTATCTATCTATCTATCTATCTATCATCTATCTATATATCCATCAAGTCTATCTATCTAATCTATCTATCTATCTATCTATCTATCTATCTATCATCTATTTATCCATGCACCAAATCAGTCTATCTATCTATCTATCTATCTATCTATCTATCTATCTATCATCTATCTATATATCCATCAAATCTATCTATCTATCTATCTATCTATCTATCTATCTATCTATCTATCCATCCATCCATCAAATCTATCTGTCTATCTATGTATCTATGTATCTATCTATCTATCATCTATCTGTCCATCCATCCATCCATCCATCCATCCATCCATCATATGTGTATATCTACCTAATGTTTGTCTATCTATCCATCCATCCATCCATCCATCCATCCATCCATCCATCATCTGTCTCTCTCTACATATGTATTTCTTATCATCTTAAGGAATTGGCTCATGGAGTGATAGAGGCAGCTAAATCCAAAATCTGCAGGGTGGACCAATAGGCTGGAAACCCAGGGCAGATTTACAGTTTGAATCTGAAGAGTATCTCCTGGGGGAATGCCGTCTTGCTCAGAGAATGTCAGTCTGTTACATTAATGCCGTTAACTGCTTAGAAAAGGCCCACCCACATTAGGGAGGAAAATTTGCTTTTCTCACACTCTATTGATTTCTGTGTTAATGTTATCCAAAACAAACAAACAAACAAACAGATTCACAGAAACACCCAGAATGCTGTTTGACCCCATATCTGGGCACCGCGGCCCAGCTAAATCAGCTATCCTGAAAGCCGTGATGCTCATGCCTGTGATATCATTGTTTGGGGCTCAGCCAGAGGGATCGGGGGCTCTAAGGTCAGGGCATGTGGATTTCACAGCCTGACTCCTGGACCATCTCGGGTGTGGTGGTGTTAGCCTCTTGCTCTGGAAGTCAGCTCTCTGGGCACGGCGGGGGTTGGCCCACGGCCTGCATCTGTGCTGGAAACCAGGGCGTTAGGCTCGTCCTTGGCACGGGGGGACCTCAGGGAACTGAGTCCCTTGACCTCAAATCCAGTGCCTTTCTGTGGGCACCTCCTCCCCCCACTTTCCACGGGGCGTGCCTCCTCATTTCCTCCTTTGGGTTGGGCCTCGCTGGCTTGTTCAGACTTTTGCGTGTGTGGGAAACTGCAGGTCGAACCTCCTTGCTCTGAGTGTAGCAATATCTGCCCCTCGCTTTCCCCTTCACATTCCTGTTTTCCTGAAATGAACCTTTTTTTTTTTTTTCCCTTGGCTTTGTGTGGCAGCCTCCGTGAGAAGGCACCTGTTTTCCTTCCCATTCTGGTGACGGTCGGGGGCGGTGGGGGGGCCTCATTTCAACACAATGAGGACCTTTGTTCTTCTAGAAGAAAAAGGCTCCTTGAGCTTGGCTTGTGGTAAAAGATCGTCAGCGGGCAAACCCTTCCTGGCATCGGCACAAAAACGCGTGAACAGAACGTGTGACACCTGCATTTTGATGCACGGGCGTGTAAGCGTGTATCAGTCAGTGTCTGTAAATCTGAGCAGCTGCTGGCAGGTGGCCAGTCGAGACGGCTGCTGAGGGCGGCTTGGGGGAGGGTGTGCGTGCCCAGGGGTGCAGCCTGTGGAGTCAGTGGGGTCCGTCTCTGCTGCCCGTTGGGCTAAGCGGCCCTCAAATCTGGTTTTCCAAATGCTCCCTCAGAAGCCCCTCCTGCTGGACCTGCTTTCCACTGTCCCTTCTGCCTCAAGGATGCTCGCTGGTCCTTGTCTGCGACACGCAGCTCACACCCCCGCCCCCTGCCCGTGGAAGTGAGCTCAGTCTCCCCGGGACCCCCTCTCAGTCGTGGGTCGCAGGGACGCATCAGGGGGCCGCCTCTCAGTGTTGCACTGTCGCCCTCATTCCGTGCAGCCTTCCTGGGGCCCACACACGCACCCCCGGTGCCGTGAGACAAAAATCTTGTCTGTTCCTCTGTTTGAAGACTGTTCCCATCACTCCTTCTGTGTCTTTAAAAGATGCCCCCGATGGAAGATGCGAGGAAGCCTTTGACGTGTGGTGCTGATTTAACACCCGTCCATTGAAAAGGTGGCGGGAGAGCCATCTCTGGCATGTCTGCCCTTTTCTCTTTGGCTGCCAGGAAGCTCAAGGCGGAAATTGCTCTTGGAGCTCGGTGGGAGGGGGGGGTCTTACGATCGGCATAGATGCAGATGATTTTTAATCTTCCCAGGTGGTTCAGATCTATCTCTGGAACTGAGTTTGAGGATTTGATTTACTCCCCCCACCCCCTCCACACCCGTTATTAACATGCATCATATAAGCAACTTCCATAAATTATATTTCCACACCTTGAACATGGAGCCTGAAGTTTTTATCGTTTCAGATCGTTTGTGTTCATTTGGCTTAATCCTGGGAAGCTTTACGGCTCAGGATCTGTGTCTTTAACTTTGAAGTTGGGAAAATAGAAGGTGTTATTTTTCCAAAGAGCACATACTACGCACTAAGGGCAGAGGTAGTAACAGAAGGAGACTTTTAAACATGTCTTGCAGCATAAGGGCACCGGGGTGGCTCAGTGGGTTCAGCGTCCGGCTTCCGCTCAGGTCACAATCTCCTGGCTCGTGAGTTCGAGCCCCACGTCAGGCTCTGCACCGACAGCCTGCTTGGGATTCTCTCTGTCTCCCCCTCTGTGCCCCTCCCTGGCTCACGCTCTCGTGAAATAAGTAAATAAACTTAAAAAAAAAAAAAGATGTCTTGCAAAATTAAGTTTTGCGTCGTAACTTTATATCCGGAAACAACACTCACGACCTTGAGGCACCTGGTACCTCCTATCATGCTTTTGGGGATTCTGGTATCTCGAAAATCACAGTCGGATATTAAATGTAGATTCGTTCGTGTATTTCCGTGGAAGCCTGGAAACTTGTCTCCCAACACAGCAGGGGTGCGTTTTCCCTGTAAACCCGTCTCCTTGAGTCTTTATGAACCAGGGCATTTGTCTCGTTAGTGTTTCCCTGTCGGGCTGGTCATCGCTGTTCTGATGGGATCGTCAACACAAAGACCACCCCCGGGGCCATATGTTTGAGACAAAGTCTGGAATGGGAATGGCGTCCATATTGCACAGGGATCCTTCCCACCAGGAGACGGGCGTGGGCAGGACACGTGTGATTAAGCTACGTTAAGGTTAATGCTGTGCTCGCTCAGGAAATGATTGATTTCAGAACAAAAGGAATTCATGTTCACGTCCATTCCGGAAACACGCAAAGCCACGAGGAAGGAAATTAAGTCAAGGTCGGTATTCTTACGACCTCTCTCCCGTGCGAAATTCTCAGTCACCGTTTCTTTCTTTCTTTTTTTTTTTTTTTTAAGTTTATTTATTTTGAGAGCCAGTGGGGGAGGGGCAGAGAGAGAGGGACACAGAGAATCCCAAACAGGCTCGGAATCATTCTTCGTTTCTTAAAATACTTCTCTTTCTTCCTCCGATTCCACTCACATGCCTACTAGACCGTTTCATATTGGCCGTGACCCTTGGGAGCTCTGTTTTTGTTTTTATTTTTTTTTCCACTTAAAAAAAATATTCCCTTTGTATTTTAGCTTAAATAATGTTTCTTCATGGTTATTTTTGAAGGAGAGACAGACAGAGTGAGAGCAGGGGAGGGGCAGAGAGAGGTGGAAACACAGAATCAGGCTCCAGGCTCCAAGCTGTCAGCACAGAGCCTGATGCAGGGGTTGAACTCATGAAGCGTGAGATCACGACCTGAGCCGAAGTTGGATGCTTAACCGACTGAGCCACCTGGGGGGCCCCGAATTACCATACACATTTCATGTGTGTATATATTATATACGGATATATATCCTGCTTTCTGGTTTTTTCTCCGTAAGCAGCATGGCGTAGCCATTTCTGGGCAGGAAGTGTGTGTAAATCGGGAGGGTCTGGGGGCCTCGTCTGTTATGATTTAAGCGTTAAGCACTGCCCGTCAATCTCGCTTTGGGATGAAAGGTTAGGACTGCTTACAAAGACCTTGCCGTCTGCCTTTTGCTGGTGACCCTGAGCGCCGCGAGACGTCCTGTCCGGGTAAATACAAGGGTGTGCGTGTCCCCGCGTAGGGACACCAGGCTCCCCTCCTCTCTTGGACCTTGGGTCCTCACCTCTGTCACCTGTAAAAGGAACGTGGGACTGGACCGTCGCTCATGCATTTTCCCTGCAGAACCTCTCTGCGACCCTGCTGTCCTCCCATCCGTAGCCCACGAGAACAGCCCGGTTAAAAAGAGCGTGCATCCTGCTGGGACCTAAACCCACCTGAGGGGAGGGCTCCCGGTTGTTGAGTGGAGCCTGGGTGTCTGCAGACTTGCTGTGTAGCCTGAAGGAGTCACATGGAGTGAGGTCCTTTAGAGAAGTTGCCCCAGCCAGAGACACTCTTCCTGGTGGAGACTGTGTTTTCAAATGTTTCAACGTCCGTAGGGCGGGGAAGATATCCAGTTGGCCTGCTCAGGCTTTCCTTTGTAGGCTTAGTTCTCCATTTTAGGGACGAGAATGCCTGACCGTGGAGGCACGTGCCCGTGGAAGGAAAGTGGATTCCTGGAAGGATCTCCTAACACGGGGATCAAAGCCGGTCCTTGCCCAGCAGGTGCAATTCTTCACCTGCACTTGGGCCACACTCGCAGGGCTGCTGACTGTTCCCTGTGTGATCGCACAGACCGAAGGTGGGCGGGGAGACCCCAAGGTGTGGACGTGGGGCAGGCTGTACATCCCTACGCACGGGGACGCAGGCTGCGGTGACGATCCTTGGCTTCACCTTGGAAGCGTGCACTGTATCTCCAAGGGAGATTTTTAGAAGTGATTTTGCGGGACCACACGATGAATGCCTTTCGTGTTGCACAATGTATTGGTCAGTGCCCCCACCCACATCGGGACCGTCCCATTTCAAATTCCTACCCACAATGCCAGACACGTGTGCCATCCAAGTGGATGCACTTTTGCTACTCGGATGGTACCTCAGGGGCTTTTCACAAGTATTTTTCTTATTCGGTACAAACCCAAAGGCCGTTATAAAGACCATGCCGTATGTTTTCATATACACGGCGATCTTTGCCCCTTTTTCGTTATAGACTGTTTTTTTCCTTGATTTTTAACAACTCTTACAAACAAGAAAATACCTCTTTGCATGTGATAGGAGTTGCAATTTTTTTTCCAGTTTATCATTTTTTTTTCAACTTTGCTTTTGGTGTCTTTTTTTTTTTCCACCAGTGAAATTTGTTTACTTAATTTTTCCCATGTTTGACTTATAATTAGGGATGGCTTTTTGTACTCTGAGATTAAAGATAAACGTATTCATGCTTTTTTTTGTAATATCTTCATTGTGTGACTTCTTCTTCTTGGTTGTTTGATGTGGTATGGGAAAACCATATGGGTTTGGGTCTAATTTTTCTTTTTTTGCCCCAATGTCTATTTAGGTGACCCAACACCATTTATTAAAACGTTCATCTTGGTCACCTTTTTCGTACGCTGAAGCTCTCCTCGCTGGCCAGTTCCTGGAGGAGGAGCACGCTTTTCAAATGCAAACCAACCCGTCCACAGCCCTCACCCCACTGCCTCCAAGACCCCACTCTGGGCCACGATCCACATTATCCCCCCAGTCACTGCAGGGCCAGGGACCCACAACTAGGACAGCCCCTACCACCTGGAGAGCGCTGAAATCACCCACACTAGCCCAGCCTGATTACCTCACCCATTTCTTTGCACGATAAAGGCTCGAGTCCACGTTTCCTAGTCTGTCCACATCCTGACCCACCTGCTGCTTCCCCGTGGGGCCCCGCGGCGTGGCGTGCCCCCTCCTCGTGGGCACTGTGATCAGGAAACTTCTTTTTCACTGGCAAGCAGTCACCCCCCAATCTGCTGCCCTTCTCCGTCCTTGGGCAACAGTAAAGCCTACACTTCCGACCCAAATACTCCCTGCCTGGTGTTGCCTGGGAACGTTTGCCCTGGACTCCCGTCCGCGGTTGTGAACATGACACCCGCGTCTGCTCAGGACCTTCCTGCCTGTTGCTGTGCTGCTATTCCAGTTGGTTCCTGCCACAGCCTCCCTGGGGTCAAGGGAGACGTTACAGGTGTCTCTCCCCAGGCTGTAATCGCTCATGACTGCCCCCCCCCCCCCCACGGTTCCGAGCCTGTGGGGAACCCACGAGGAACCAAACCACACGCACTGCACCACACCTCCCCTGGCCCGTCCACGTTCTCCCGTGGCGGGGTTCTGATGCACGCGCGCTCTGCCTGTCAGCCTCACGTTGATGTTTTTGTCTCTGATTCTGTTTCTCCTGCAGTTTTTCCCCCACAACCCGACCGTGTGGCCATAGTGACCGGAGGCACGGATGGCATCGGCTATGCCACAGCGAGGCAGCTGGCGAGGCTCGGCATGCACGTGATCATAGGTGACGATTGCATTTTTGGCTAACGCCAGGGAGCCAGAAGCTCGCGCGTGTCTGCATGCAGACAGTCGTTTGCTCGTGGGTGCGACGGTCCTTTGCGGAAAACACCTACGCGTGTCCTCTTTGCGTCCCCAGTCCTACTGCATTAGGACCCACCTTAGTGACCTCATATTACCTTAATCCCCTCTTTAAAGACGCACCCCCAAACACAACCACATTCTGAGGACCTAGGGCTCAGGGCTTCAGCGTATGAGCCTGGGGAAGACACAACGTAGTCCGTACCAGACTCTCAGCCTGTGTTCACAACGCTGGCTTCCTCTGCTACCAGATCCTATAGACACTGTATTTTCCCTTCTCCTATTCCAAACTCTCTCTGTTCCTTATCCCGGCTTCTAACTCCTCTTTGAAAATGAAGGGATTTTCCTTGCCTGGAAAAACAGAGAGTTCCAAGGACCCATTTTGCTTTTGTTTAATAGTTCTAGGGAACTGGGGGTAGAATTTGTAATCAGCTGGCAAAAATGCTATGTGCACATCAGCTTTGGGGAAAAAAAAAAAACAAGCACTCAATGCTAATTATGTTCTCTTTTTTTTTTTTTTTTTTTTTTTTTGAGAGACAAAGAGAGTGCCTATGCCAGCAGGGGACGGGCAGAGGGAGAGACAGAGAGAGAGAGAGAGAATCTTAAGCAGGCACGAACCCTGACATGGGGCTCGAGGTCACAACCGCGAGATCATGACCTGAGCCACAATCAAGAGTCAGATGTTTAACTGCTGACCCAGGTGTCCCACTAACTACGTCCCCTACTGACATCATCTGCATTTAATTACTACCTTTTATGGTGTCTGTTTATATATAAATCGTATTACACGTCTCGTTTTAGCTGTTAAGGATTGCTTTCCACTTAAGACTTTCCAAATAACATTACGCATGGTCGTTTACTGAGCCATTAGTGATTTATTTCTTCCTTTCTCCCATTTTTTTCCTGTATCTTTTGCCCGCTACCATCTATCGAAGGGTGGTTTTGGATCAGAAGCTCTAGTCGAGGCTGGGTATTTCCACATGAATGTGTTTTCTTCCTTCCTGGCTCTTCTGAGCTCAGGACACAGTCACGTTTCCCCTTTCCCAGTCCTTGGACACTGTTGGCATCCAGTTCTGCTTAAATGCATTAATATGAAAAATATGAATCCATTACGAAAATCCATTAATCCACTAAAATCCATTAATATTATAAACCAAAGGATACTGAGGTACAGATATAAAAATATGTAAGAACACAAACTCATCACGTAATGGCGTACAGTAAGTGACCTCCTGGGGGGTTTAGCGACACCTACGATTGGCCCCTGTGAGGATCTTAAGCTTTATTTTGAGCCAGCTTCAACACATGAACTCTGTTATGAAAGTGTATCTGGTTTCTGGCGGTGGTCAGGTCATAGACCCTGCCCAGACTTCTGTGTCTTGTCCACATTCTTAGGGGTTGGCCACCATGATATGGGTGATTGTTGATGTTGAAACTCACGGTCCTGAGTTCCATGGAGGATGTCTGGGGTGGGGGGCTCTTGACCCACATGGGGAACCCGAGGTCCAGCCAGTGTGGCCTTCTGTTTTCTTTGACCCACGTGGGTATACTCAGGGATTCCTTCGGTCCCGTAACCAAACAGACTCATACTCTTACATGTGAATCTTTTCTTGCGCTTTTGCAAAACATGACTCCGCAGTTTAAAATTTTGTGTGTGTGTGTCACGTGGCCCTTCCCACATTTCACTTTTTGAAAACCTATGGTTTCTTACAGTGATTCCTTCCTCACGGACCCACGTAGGCATCTCCCTGTCATGAACAATCGGGTCTGTTGAACAGAACATATTTCTCAGGCTTTGGGACGGGTGGATTACTTCTTGGTCTACCTCACCGTTTTCTTTCCTCGTCAGAGTGTTGTTTTTCCTTCAGGGATGCGTCCAAGTGCCCGTTGTCTGCATAGATGGGGAAATGTTTGAACAGTTTTTGACAAGTCCTTGCATGGGCTGTCTTTACCAATGTCTGCATCTTCCCTCGCAGATGAAGAGGTGTTGTTTGCAGATGTGGGGTCTTACAGGAGAGAGGGCCTGTCTGAGTGTGCATTTCTAGACGTCTTCTTCAGTTTTAACACCTCTGTGATGTGTTTATGTCTCCCTGGGACCTGAGCACATCAGGGGACAGGGCATGTGAGCAGACAGACTGGGTCCTCTAGGAGACTCCTGCTATATCTGGGATTTCTGCCACCATGTGGAATAACTTGATCAAAGTGACATCAGGTCTTGAACACAAGGAGAAATAGGTGCCCTCTGAGGGCCTGCTGAATTTAGGCTAGTGTCAGAAAGAAGCTGGTGGAGCAGGACAGGGAGGGAACGTCTGGTCTGAGAAAAGACAGAGGCTGTCATCCAGCCCTCGTTATCTCTGCCCTTGTGACTTCTCCAGTGCACTTGTCTGTTTCATCTTCTTAATTACTTATGAAACTGGGCAATGTTGCAATGCGAACAAAAATCATTCCATTCCTGTGCTGTTTGCTGCAGTGTGGTGGTTTAGGTCATGATGACATCTAGTTGATTAGGAGATCATGAGGTCTAGTTGGGTTGGGTCATGATGAAGTCTAGTTGGGTTAAGTGATGATGAGGTATAGTTGACTTATATCATGATGAGGTCTGCTTGGGTTATATCATGTTGAGGTTTAGTTGACTTATATCATGATGAAGTCTAGATGGGTTACGTCATGATGAGGTCTAGTTGGGTTGGGTGATGATGAGGTCTAGTTGGGTTAGGTGGTGATGAGGTCTAGTTGACTTATATCATGATGAGGTCTGCTTGGGTTATATCATGATGAGGTTTAGTTGACTTATATCATGATGAAGTCTAGATGGGTTATGTCATGATGAGGTCTAGCTGGTTAGGTGATGATGAGGTCTAGTTGACTTATATCATGATGAGGCTTAGTTGACTTATATCGTGATGAAGTCTAGATGGGTTATGTCATGATGAGGTCTAGTTGGGTTAGGTGATGATGAGGTCTAGTTGACTTATATCATGATGAGGTTTAGTTGACTTATATCATGATGAAGTCTAGATGGGTTATGTCATGATGAGGTCTAGCTGGTTAGGTGATGATGAGGTCTAGTTGACTTATATCATGATGAGGTCTGGTTGGGTTATATCATGATGAGGTCTAGTTGACTTATATCATGATGAAGTCTGTATGGGTTACGTCATGATGAGGTCTAGTTGGGTTGGGTGATGATGAGGTCTCCTTGGGTTATGTCATGATGACCTTCCTTGGGTTGGGTCCTGATGAGGTGGAGTTGGGTTACTTTATGGGGAGGTCACATTGGTGTAGGTCATGCTGAACTCTAGTTGAGTGAGCAGTATGTCGTACAGACACAATGCAGTGACAGCATGTGAGCAAGCATGTGGCACCCATGCATGCAAGGACTGGAACCCTGATTGTTACCACCTCCTCATTTAGGTGATGTTTGCTGAGCACCAGGAACATCCCTGCTGGCAGCAAAGTTCTCATTTTCTTGAGCAAAGCAGAGTAAGCTCCACCTGTGCTCTTTTCCACAGAGCTTCTGATGTCTGCGTTTACACCTTCACCATGGGTCACAGTGTGACCCTCTCCGTCAGTCCGATCGAGTGTGGAATCTTCCCTGCTTCCCGAGTCTTTCAGGGCGTAATTGCCTGCATTCCGAGAGTGGCAATTTGTCATTTTGTGTGACAGTTGGATACAAGGCCACTTAATGAAATACCGTCATCAGACACTTTAACACAAATGTCGTATTAAGTAAAAAAGAAGACGTGTATATTCAGAAATTTCAAATTTGCTAATCCTGCGTCTGCTCATGTTTAGAGAATAATCAATTACTTACTAAAAAACTGAAAACAGAACTTGGGTTTAAGTCAAGCACGTTAATATTGCTGTACATCCATTAATTAGTTTCTCCCCTGCTCACAATATCTTAATTATTATTGTTTCGGAACACTATTTTGGCGGAAGATGTTTGTTCCTAAGTCTTCATGACCAGCCATCTAAGGCGGAGACCAAGGGCCAGTAAATATTCTTTCTGTGATGGGCCAGATAACAAATATTTCCGTAGGTGTGTTTCTCCCGATCAGTTCCGCCTTCATAGCAACAAAGTGGTCACTGCCAGTATTTAAAGCTACAGGCATAGCTGTTTTTTTTTTTTTTTTCCTTTTTACAACAAGGGGACCTTCAGATTTGGCCCTAGGCTCATAGTCTGCTGACCTTGGTTTAGGCTCAGCATCTTACAAAAACCCCACACAAACAGATGGAAGTTACATTGCGTCTTGTAGACTCTCGAAATCCAGTGGATAGGATGCCGTCCAAAGAGAGAGAAGTGACTCACTGCCTTGTCGACGTTATGGGTAGGACGTCTGTGGGACGCGTGGCACGTGGAAAACTTAGCCCTCCAGAGGAAAGACTTGTAGACGGCAGACCCACTGTGTCTGTGCCCAGTAGCATCCTGGTCGAATTCTATCTGTTTTGCAATGTGTGCTCAGTAAACGTAGGAAAGACCTTTACCAAAAACGTGCCTGAGAAAGCGAGGCACGACCAGTCATGACCAGTTCCCCCTGCTGGTCGACGGCCCTCCTTTCTCTGGCCCTTTCTGTCTTTTTCGGGAACGTAGAGGTTCTATCCCACTTCCTGCGAGCTTCCACTGGACCACCCCTTGATGCCAAGATGGCAAATGCCAGACGCTTGGGCCCAGCAGCAGGTGGCTATTTAATATTTAAAAATTGCATGGGATTTCACAAGTGAGCTCCCGCACGCATGTGTGCAAACAGCACGCAGAAATGCCTCTGAAAAGGATGGCTTGGTAATCTATTCTCATTGCGATTTTCAAGATGGTTCTAGCCCAGAGCACACCCAGCCAGCAGGGGCGGGACCCGGGTGAGCAGGTGGTAGGAGCCAGCCCCCTCCCTTGGGACATGCTGGACCCGGGCCACCTGGCCGTGCTCAAGGCTCTAGAAGCTTCACGCCCACACCTGTGTTCCTCAGATGCCAGGTCTAATCTACCCTTCTGTGGAAGCGCTCCCATGACTCACCCCTGCAGGGACTTTCTGGGTTAGCTCATCCCTCCAAGGAGCTGAAAATCTGTCTCCAGTCCACTTGCTTGTGAGCACTGGTGTGTGGGCAGGCAGGGTCTCCCGAGCGTCTCCCCCACAACAGCAGCCCCGTCAGGCACCCCTTAATAGCAGGACTCTGTGCTTAGGGACATTCGGAAAATAGTGGTACCCCAGCCTGCAACTGTCAGTGCACATTTACTTAGGAAGACAGTGAAGAAACCTTATTCACTATTTTAATTCCAAATTTCATAGTCTGTAATAAAAAATTTGTTTTGTTTTTTATTTTTAATTTATTTTTAGTTTTCTTAACATTTATTTGAGAGAGAGAGAGAGACAGAGGGTGAGCAGGGGAGAGGCAGAGAGAGAGGGAAACACAGAATCCGAAGCAGGCTCCAGGCTCTGAGCTGCAAGCACAGAGCCTGACGTGGGGCTCGAACCCATGAACCGTGAGATCATGACCCCAGCCCAAGTCAGCTGCTTAACCGACTGAGCCACCCAGGCATCCCTATTTAATTTTAATTTAATTTAATTTAACTTCATTTAATTTTATTTTACTTCATTTTGTTATTTTTTATTTTATTTATTTTGTTCTACAGTCTTTTTAAAAAAATTTGTTTCTTTACATTTATTTTTGAGAGAGAGAGAGAGAGAGAGAGAGACAGAGTGTGAGCAGGGGAGAGGCAGAGAGAGAGGGAGACACAGAATCTGAAGCAGGCTTCAGTCTCCGAGCTGTCAGCACAGAGCCCAATGTGGGGCTCAAACCCACCAGCTGTGAGATCATGACCTGAGCCGAAGTCGCATGCTCAACTGACTGAGCCACCCAGGTGCCCCTCAATTATTTTTTAAGTAGGCTCTCCCAGGGACTTGAACTCACAACCCTGAGATTAAGAGTGGTATGGCCCACAGATGAGCTGGCCGTGGCCCCGTGTCGTCCGTATTTCAGCCATGACACCCCTCACACACAAAATACATGCCGCAGCCCTTCTACACTCACGTTCGGGAAAACCACACCTGCCGAGTTTTCACGGGGTCACCAATAAGGAAATGGGAAATCCCACGTACGTAGCGGGCACATCCCGTGATCAGTTTTACAGATCACACCACCAATGAGTGGACGGCCGCTGGGGTGGCTCAGTCGGTTGAGCATCTGACTCTTGATTTCGGCTCTAGGTCAAGATCTCGCAGTTCATGAGTTTGACCGCCAAGTTGGGCTCTGCACTGACCACGGAGCCTGCTTGGGATTTTCTCTCTCTCTCTCTCTCTTTCTTTCTCTCTCTGTCTCCCCTCCTCTCCCTGGCTCTCCCCGCCCACCCCCTTGCCCACCCCGGCAAAAAAAAAAAAGTTTCTTCGAAAGTTGTATTTCTGATTTCTGCTCTGTCCTTCCCGTCAACATTTCTATGCCTACGTGATTCTTGGCTTGCCCCCAACCCCTGACGGCGTGCGTTGAACCACCAGGCACCCCACGCCCCTGTAATCACCATTAAGGAAGATGTCAAACAAACGCGTGCACCTTGTCCATCCAGGGTGAAGGAGAGGCTTCCTCAGTTGGTAGGTTGACTTGGCGGGAAGGGATCCACAAGCCCATTCGGCACCAGGACAAGAAGAGAAGCCATAAAGAGCCCACCCCAGGGCTGAGTTTTGTGTCTCAAGACAATATTATCTTGTGCTCGGTTGCACCTGAACAGCCTTCCCACTGCTTATATCTTCTCTTTTCCTTTTAGCCGGAAACAATGACAGCAAAGCCCAAGACGTTGTGCGGAGACTAAAAGAGGAGACGTCGAATGACAAAGGTACTTCTCGTAGCCCAACGGCTCTCTGCCTTGGTCCGAGTTGGTGTTTGTGGCTGAGCTGCAGACCCGGGCATGGGATCGGGGATGCGGGAGGTGGAGGTGACTCGGGGCTGGGGGATGTCTCTCCCTCCTGCGCGTTTCCTTTGGGGATTTCTGGTCACCACTGGAGAGTGATGAAGGACAGCAAACGTTTCACCCGTGGTTGCGTTGCTCTGTGTAGGCAGCTCCTGCGGACGCGTTGGAATGTGCTGGTCGGTTGCATCCTTGTGACTTGGGGACCTTGTTGTCATTCTGCGTCCGTCTTCTCTGCACATGTCTTCTGTATGTTGAGATTCGGGTGTGGATGTGGAAAGCCAGAGTGTTCGGGGGACAGCACTTGGTCAGCTCCTCTGTGCTGGAGGGGAGGCCGCCCAGGGTGTTGGGATGGGCGAGGCAATGATTCCAAATCACCCAGGATGGTGCGGTCACTTCCGAGAGCAGGCGCACCCCTGCCCTCAAAGCTGATGGGTACTCCAAGTGGGAACTGATTCATAGTGTTTGTGGTCTCCGCGATGACTGAATGTGTCTGTAGGGTGGGCGGTGGAGGAAAGTGGTCTGAGCCAGACACACACACACACTCAGAAACACACACACACACACTTTATGCGTTAATCTTGTGTGTGTTGAATCAGATAAGAAAGCAACACCGTATTAGTTTTATAACATACGAAGCTGGACCCTTGGAAGGAGTCGGTCAGTGGAGGGCCTCCCAACACGTCAGGGGGAAGATGCTGGGGCTTGGCCATGTGGGGGCAGTTGGGTGGTAGTCCTTGAACAGACTTTCACTTTGGCTGGATCTGCATCCAGTCTCAGAGGCCCCCGGAGATGCTGTCCATGCAGCCCGGGGCCATTCCCTGCCCTGTAGGTCAGCAGGTACACAAGCAGCTCCCGCCAGTGGCTGGCTAGGGGGAAATGCATTTCCCTATCCCTGGGTGGCCATCCATCCACCATGTACCATCCATCCATCCCCTATCCATCCCCCTATCCATCCATGCATCCATGCATCCATGCATCCATCCATCCACCCACCTAACCATCCACCCATCCATCCATCCATCCATTTTCCATCCATCCATCCATCCCCCTATCCATCCATCCATCCACACATCCATTCACTCATCCATCCACCCATCCATCCATCCATCCATCCATCCATCCATCCGTCTTCCTGCAATCACAGAACACCCTGTCTAGCTCAGGATGCTCTCCAGCACTGAGCTCAGATGGAGACACTTCTCTCCAGACCAGCCTGCACCCACTGGAGCCTGCTAAATTCTTGCCCACATACTCCCAGTAACACGAGTTGGCACGAGGCCCATGGGAACCACACTTACTCATGGCTTATGGCTCTTCCTTGACTTCCTGTATTGGGTAATTGTGTCTCTGGCAATTTTTTTTTTTTTTTTTTTTGAGCAAGCAAGCACACATGTTAACAACATTGCACAGATTACTGTCCAGAGCACAGTGATTTCTCAATACCTAGTTTCTCTCCAGCATACCTCCACCCCTTCTCTGGACTTAATCTAGGAAAAGAAAAATCTAAGTTCTTGGTTGCATGCTTCGTCCTCCTTACTCTCCCATACTTTCTGCTTTTGAAGTCATGGTCGGTTGAGATCCTACTTTGTGTTGATATGGGAGGCTATCCACCTACCAACCTTCAACTAGCTGAGCTCTTGGAAGGATAAGTTAATGACTGTTTTGAGGAACTGAGATAATAGGGCTCATTTCTCCACCAAGAGATTTTCCAGAGACAAGAGTTTCAATACGTGGTCATCATGTAGCCATGGTGCCAATGTCTTTATTGCTCTTGAGCAATACCCTGCTGACCAAAGCTGTCTCATTTGGAGCAAATACTCTTGCTCTGTGACCAAAAAAAAGCAAATAAATGGAATAACATCAAATGGCATAAAATGAAATAAGACAAAAAATAAAAATACAAAACCCAACACCACCACACAAGCAAACAACAGAAAGTCATAACAGCATCTCAGTGAATCCAAGTGGGACTAGAGAATTTAAATCCTCTTAAAAAGACTGCAAGAATGTAATTGTGTTTTGGACATTTGCCGTAGGCTCACACAAGCCGCGATGGAATCCTAAACCTTCAGCGTAATCCCACTGGAGATACGGTGTCTGTGATCTTTTCCCTAAAAGGCTTTACTTTGTGTTCTTCAGAAATGTCTTCCTGACCAGTTTCCACCTTTCCTAATGCCATTCTGCCAGCATAAATCTCTCTCTGTCTTTAGTGGGAAGAGGGGCCAGCTGTTGGATTCACGGGATACTTAGGTATTACATCCGGTTTGCTTTCCTTAAGAGAAAACAGCACTCAGTTTTGTTTTTTTTTATAAGCTTCACCTGTGCCAGGAAAAGTCAGTTGGGTCCACTTCCCGGCGAGATGGCAATACATCTTTGTGAACGTCTGGGTCATCCAACTCACTATAAAATACTTAAATTGGTCATGGAAGCAAAAGATACTATGACATCAGTTCGGTATTCGTTATGGTGACAGGAAGTGGCGTCTCTGGGTAGGAATCTACTGCTCTGTCATCCAAGAGAGATTCATATCTTGAACGTAGACTTATCTTGAGGCGAGTAGACACCTACCATTTTTCTTCTACTCATAGACTCTCTGATTTTCTGGAGGGATCCTTCTGGAGCTTGGTCCATTGCGAAAAACTTGACTGAGTGTTGATTGCATGGGTTTTGTTTTTCTCCCCACCACGTGTGGGTTTTCTTTATAGCATAGAGTTCTCGACACCTAATACCTATAGCGTGAAGTGCTTGACGTGCGTTGGCTGGCCGACACTCCGTGTATCGCCAAGAGTAGTTTGAACAATGTTCCGGGTGTATATTTAGGTCTGGTGTATGTTCAAGACCACCTGTCTTCCCTACATACCATGAAATGCCCCTTATTGTCATGAATTTTTCAAACTAAAGTCCTATTTTTTTTTTTACTTTACAATTTTAATTTAGCATCCTGAGCTAGTCAAGGAGCACGTATGCTAGCTAGCCAGGCAACAGCCAGGCAGACAGACAGACTGCTGGTTTCCTGTGGGTAATTAGAAGGCTTTAGAAGGTCACTGTGTCTTTCCTGAAGGCGCAGAAGGAGACGCTCAGCACGTTCTGAAAATTTAATCGGCTATTATAGCTGTCATCTTGTTCCTTACATTAAAGGCTCTTCATTTCCCGGAGTTTGCAACGATCAATTCTAACCTTTTGAACCACTCGCAAGGTGAGTTCTATGAGAGAGGGCGATTGTCTGCCTGATTGCCTTAGCGCCTCTATAAATAACGGCAGGATTTTTTAAAAAAATCCCGCAAGGAAGAATTTTCCTCCTCACCTTGCCTGCCACATTCTGTGTCTGCCTCCAATAATTTATGGAATACTTTCACTCCCCACAGTGTCATTGGCCATTTAATTTCCACGTTTGCTTTGGACACATCTTAGATGGTTCCTTTGAACACAGCTCAAGATGCTCCGTGCATCCAAGGTCAGTGATGGGACATCACCCACATGAAACCGTTTCAAAAAAAAAAATATTCTAGAAATGTTACTTCTGTGTTTTTCCCTCTGGGGGAAATCAAGTGGATTCTAGGGGAGATAGAAAATATAGTCAGAAAGGGCTTTATTTATTGATTTTTTAAAGCGTGCAGTGTTCTCTAAAAGGAATAGCCACATAATTTCCATGATGTGTGGTTTTCAGTAGGCAGAAGCCATTGTGTTAGCGAGGTACAAGTCCATCAGATGCCCTGCTGCTAGATGCTGTAACGCCTTACCGCCAGGAGAGTCCCGGGAAGGTGCTGGAGTGCCTTGGAGATAAGTTTTTATATTTCCTGTATTTTCAGGTTTTATCTTAAAGGATTTTCTCATGCACCCACGTGGCCCTGTCTCCAGAGAGACCATTAACCACGTGTTCTGCTCATCACAAACTTCCGTACCTTTCCTGTGTCGGAAAGTCTCGCCACTTGGCCTGCGTGTTTCGAAAGCTATTTTCGGTGGATGCAGAATTCCACGTTGAAAACATCCTGCGACGCCCCCAGGATGTTAAACGTGTTCTGACACGGACCTTTGTCACTTGGGATGAGAAGTCAGCTATAATCATTGTCAATATTTCATGAATATAAGTGTCTTGTCCAGTCTTTTCTGTTGTCTTCTTCATTTACTTTCTGTTTTCAGAAGTTTGCGAATATGCCTAGGTGGGTCCCTTTTTCTCTCTGTGTTTAGCCTGTTTGGGGTTAAAAAGCTTTCTCTATCTGTGTAGTTGGCTGCGATAAAATTTAGTGAATTTTCAGCCATTTTTTTTTTCCAAAAAAACTTTCTTCTTTCCATCGTGTCCTTATGAGTCTACGATCACACATACGTTAGGTTGCATCACGCTGTCTGGCCGTTGTATCATTGAGCACAGTTCGTGTGATCCCAGCTTTCAAAAATTTTGCTCTGTGCGTCAGTTTGGATGATTTCTATGGACCTACCTCAAGTTCACCAAATTGTTTTTTCAGTCGTGTGTGTTATACTCTTACCCCCATGATTGGATTTGTGATTTGAGCCAAACAAACTGTGTTTCTCAGCTTTTGGGTTTCCAGTTGGTTGTTTTTAGTCTACATATTTTTCCTGGTGTTTCTTGTATCTTCATCCTTGATGTCCGTCTGCAATTGTAGGCTCCTGCATACGTAGTAGTTATTTTGAAGTTCTCTTCTGAGACTTCTAACATCTGTATCATCTCTGGGTCTGTTTCTATTGATTTTCCCCCTCTTGATGGCAGGTTGACTACATGTTTCTTTGTTTTGTTTTGTTTTTTTAATTTTTTAATGTTTATTTTATTTTTGAGAGAGAGAGAGAAAGAGACCGAGGGGGGAGGGGCAGAGAGAGAGGGAGACACAGAATACGAAGCAGGCTCCAGGCTCTGAGCTGTCAGCACAGAGCCTGACGCGGGGCTTGAACTCACAAACTGGGAGATCATGACCTGAGCCGAAGTCAGACGCTCAACCGACTGAGCCACCTAGGCACCCCTCATTTTCTTGTTTCTTTGTATGTGATTTTTATTGTGTATTAGTCACCGTGAATGATCCCTAGTACGGATTTTGGATTCTGTTATCTTCCTCTGAAGAATGTTGAGATTTGTAGCAAGCAATGCTATGATTTGCAGGATACCTAGATCTTGTGGGAGCTCAACTAAAGGTCTCGTTAATCATGAGTCTATTTCAACGTTGCCCTTGGGCCTTGGATGGAGCTCTTAATCTTGAGACACAGCCCTTTCTTCAAAGATCTGGACCATCTCAGGTTTCAGGTGAGAGTCCAACGTGCTCACTAAGTCCTTCCAACTTGGCAGGA